>NW_028227461.1:131316-192134 GCF_978045245.1 Mus caroli | reverse complement strand
TTTTTTCAGGGTTTCTCTCTGTATTCTGCGTCCTACAGCATGTATTTTTAATTTTCCACGTTTTCAGGGTTTCTTGGCATATTCTGGGTCCTACAGTGTGATTTTCTCATTTTCCACTTTTTTCAAGTTTTTTCGCAATTCTGGGTCCTTCAGTGTGAATTTTTAATTTTCTACTTTTTTCAGGTTCTCTCGCCATTTTTTTTGGTCCTTCAGTGTGAGGTTTTAATTTTCTTATTTTTCAGGGTTTCTCGACATATTCTGTGTCCTACATCGTGTATTTTTAATTTTCCACGCTTTTCTAGTTTTTACTTCATATTCTGGGTCCTACATTGTGATTTTCTATTTTTCCACCTATTTCAGGTTTTCTCGCCATATTCTGGTTCCTACAGTGTGAGTTTTGAATTTTTCTCATTTTTCAGGTTTCCTAGCCATATTCCGGGTCCTTCAGTGTGAATATTTTAATTTTCCACGTTTTTCAGTATTTCTCGCCATATTCTGGGTGAATTTTTAATTTTTACATTTTTCAGGGTTTCTGGCATATTCTGGGTCTTGCAGTGTGATTTTCTCATTTTCCACTTTTTTCGAGTTTTTTCGTAATTCTGCGTCCTACAGTGTGATTTTCTCATTTTACAACTTTTTAAGGTTTTCTCGCCATATTTAGGGTCCTTCAATGTGATTTTTTACTTTTCTAATTTTTCAGTGTTTCTCTACATATTCTGTGTCCTCCAACGTGTATTTTTAATTTTCCTCGTTTTTCAGGGTTTCTCGGCATACTCTGGGTCCTACAGTGTGATTTTCTCATTTTCCACTTTTTTCGAGTTTTTTCGTAATTCTGCGTCCTACAGTGTGATTTTCTCATTTTATAACTTTTTAAGGTTTTCTCGCCATATTTAGGGTCCTTCAATGTGATTTTTTACTTTTCTAATTTTTCAGTGTTTCTCTACATATTCTGTGTCCTCCAACGTGTATTTTTAATTTTCCTCGTTTTTCAGGGTTTCTCGGCATACTCTGGGTCCTACAGTGTGATTTTCTCATTTTCGTCGTTTTTCACTTTTTTTTTTCCAAGTCTGGGTCCTACATTGTGATAATTCTCACTTTCCACCTTTTTCAGGTTTTCTCGCCTATATTCTGGATCCTACAGTGTGTTTTTGAATTTTCCTCATTTTTCAGTTTTTCTCGCCATATGCCGGGTACTTCAGTGTGAATTTTTAATTTTCCACGTTTTTCAGGTTTTTCCGTCATATTCTGGTTCCTACAGTGTGATTTTCTCATTTCCACGTTTTTCAGGTTTTCTTCACATATTCCAGGTCCTTCAGTGTGAATTTTTAATTTTCCTCTTTTTTTCAGGTTTTATTGCCATATTCCGGGTCCTTTAGAGTGAATTTTTAATTTTCTACTTTTTTTATGTTCTCTCGCCATATTTAGGGTCCTTCAGTGTGAGTTTTTAATTTTCTAATTTTTCAGGGTTTCTCAACATATTCTGTGTCCTACAGCCTGTATTTTTAATTTTCCACGTTTTTCAGGTTTATTTCGTCATATTGTGGGTCCTACAGTGTGATTTCCTCATTTTCTACATTTTTCAAGTTTTTTCGAAATTCTGGGTCCTAAAGTGTGATTTTCTCAATTTCCACCTTTTTTAGGGTTTCTCGGCATACTCTGGGTCCTACAGTGTGATTTTCTCATTTTCGACGTTTTTCACTTTTTTTTTTTCCAAATCTGGGTCCTACATTGTGAAAATTCTCACTTTCCACCTTTTTCAGGTTTTCTCGCCTTTACTCTGGATCCTACAGTGTGTTTTTGAATTTTCCTCGTTTTTCAGTTTTTCTCACCATATGCCGGGTACTTCAGTGTGAATTTATAATTTTCCAAGTTTTTCAGGTTTTTCCGTCATATGCTGGATCCTACAGTGTGATTTTCTCATTTCACGTTTTTCAGGTTTTCTTCACATATTCCAGGTCCTTCAGTGTGAATTTTAATTTTCCACGTTTTTCAGGTTTTTCCGTCATATTCTGGGTCCTACAGTGTGATTTTCTCATTTCCACGGTTTTCAGGTTTTCTTCACATATTCCAGGTCCTTCAGTGTGAATTTTTAATTTTCTACTTTTTTCAGGTTTTCTTGCCATATTCTGGGTCCTTCAGTGTGAATTTTTAATTTTCCTCTTTTTCAGGTTTTATTGCCATATTCCGGGTCCTTTAGTGTGAATTTTTAATTTTCTACATTTTTAGGTTCTCTCGCCATATTTAGGGTCCTTCAGTGTGAGGTTTTAATTTTCTAATTTTTCAGGGTTTCTCGACATATTCTGTGTCCTACAGCGTGTATTTTTAATTTTCCACGTTTTTCAGGTTTTTTTTTCGTCATATTGTGGGTCCTACAGTGTGATTTCCTCATTTTCTACATTTTTCAAGTTTTTTCGAAATTCTGGGTCTTAAAGTGTGATTTACTCAATTTCCACCTTTTTCAGGTTTTCTTGCCATATTCTGGGTCCTACAGTGTGATTTTCTCATTTTCGACGTTTTTCAAGTTTTTTCGCAATTCTGGGTCCTACAGTGTGATTATTCTCATTTTCCACCTTTTTCAGGTTTTCTCGCCATATTCGTGATACCTCAGTGTGAATTTTTAATTTTCTTTTTCAAAGTTTCTCGCCATATTCTGGGTCCTAGAGCGTGTATTTTTAATTTTCCACGTTTTTCATGGTTTCTGGGCATATTCTGGGTCCTACAGTGTGATTTTCTCATTTTCCATGTTTTTCATGTTTTTGTAATTCTGGGTAATATAGTGTGAATATTCTCATTTTCTACCCTTTTCATGTTTTCTCGGCATATTCAGGGTCCTTCAGTGTGAGTTTTTAATTTTCTACTTTTTTGAGCGTTTCTTGCCATATTCTGGGTGCTACAGAGTGTATTTTTAATTTTCCACGTTTCTCAGGGTTTCTCGCCATATTCTGGGTCCTACAGTGTGATTTTCTCATTTTCCACCTCTTTCAGGTTTTCTCGCCATATTCGGGGTCCTTCATTGTGAGTTTTTAATTTTCTACTTTGTTGAGGGTTTCTTGCCATATTCTCGGTGCTACAGAGTGTATTTTTAATTTTCTACGTTTCTCAGGGTTTCTCGCCATATTCTGGGTCCTAAAATGTGATTTTCTCATTTTCCACATTTTTCAGGTTTTCTTGCCATATTTGGGGGTTCTTCAGTGTGAGTTTTTAATTTTCTACTTTTTTGAGGGTTTCTTGCCATATTCTGGGTACTACAGAGTGTATTATTAATTTTCCACTTTTCTCAGGGTTTCTTGCCATATTCTGGGTCCTACAGTGTGATTTTCTCATTACGATGTTTTTCAAGTTTTTTTGTGCAATTCTGGGTCCTACACTGTGATTATTCTCATTTTCCACCTTTTCAGGTTTTCTCGCCATATTCCGGGTACTTCAGTGTGAATTTTTAGTTTTCTACTTTTTTCAGGGTTTCTCGCCATATTCCGGGTCCTTCAGTTGAATTTTTAATTTTCCCGTTTTTCAGGGTTTCTAACCATATTCTGGGTCCGATAATGTGAATTTTTAATTTTCACGTTTTTCAGGATTTCTCGGCATATTCTAGGTCCTGGAGTGTGAATTTTAAATTTTCACGTTTTTCAGGATTTCTCTAAATATTCTTGGTCCTGCAGTGTGATTTTCTCATTTTCCACCTTTTTCGGGTTTTCTTGCCCTATTTGGGGTCCTTCAGTGTGAGTTTTTATTTTTCTACTTTTTTCAGGATTTCTCGCCATATTCTGGATCCTACAGTGTGATTTTCTCATTTTCCACCTTTTTCAGGTTTTTCTGGTCATGTTTGGGCTCCTTCACTGTGAATTTTTAATTTCCTACTTTTTTATTAAGTGTTTCTCGCCATATTCTGGGTCCGTGAGTGTGAATTATTAATTTTCACGTTTTTCACATTTTCTCGGCATATTCTTGATCCTGCAGTGTGATTTTCTCATTTTCCACCTTTTGCAGGTTTTCTCGCCATATTTGGGGTCCTACATTGTGAGTTTGTTATTTTCAACTTTTTTCAGGGTTACACGCCATATTCTGGGTCCTACAGCATGTATTTTTAATATTCCACATTTCTCAGGGTTTCTTGCCATATTCTGTGTCCTACAGAGTGATTTTCTCATTTTCGACGTTTTTCAAGTTTTTTCACAATTCTGGGTCCTACAGTGTGATTATTCTCATTTTCCAGCTTTTTCAGATTTTCTCACTATATTTGGGGTCCTTCAGTGTGATTTTTTAATTTTCCTCGTTTTTCAGGTTTTATCGCCATATTCCAAGTCCTTCAGTGTGAATTTTTAATTTTCTAGTTTTTTCAGGTTCTCTCGCCATATTTAGGGTCCTTCAGTGTGAGATTTTAATTTTCTAATTTTTCAGGGTTTCTCGACATATTCTGTGTCCTACAGCGTGTATTTTTCATTTTCCACGTGTTTCAGTTTTTTTTTTCATATTCTGGGTCCTAAATTGTGATTTTCTCATTTCCACGTTTTTCAGGTTACCTTACTGTATTCCAAGTCCTTCAGTGTGAATTTTTAATTTTCACGTTTTTCAGGGTTTCTCGGCATATTTTGTGTCCTACAACGTGCATTTTTAATTTTCCACGTTTTCCAGGTTTTTTCGTCATATTCTGGGTCCTACAGTGTGATTTTCTCGTTTTCGACATTTTTCAAGTTTTTTTTTTTTTTTGCCATTCTGTGTCCTACAGTGTGATTATTCTCATTTTCCACCTTTTCAGGTTTTCTCACCATATTCGGGGTCTTTCAGTGTGAATTTTTAATTTTGTAATTTTTTCAGGTTTTTTTTTTTTGTCATATTCTGGGTCCTACAGTTTGATTTTCTCATTTCCAGGTTTTTCAGGTTTTCTTGCCTTATTCTGGTTCCTACCATGTGAGTTTTGAATTTTCCTCGTTTTTCAGGTTTCCTGGCCATATCCCAGGTCCTTCAGTGTGAATTTTTAATTTTCCACGTTTTTCAGTATGTCTCGCCATATTCTGGGTAATACAGTGTGAATTTTTAATTTTCCACTTCTTACATGGTTTCTCGCCATATTATGTGTCTGACAGTGTGAATTTTTAATTTTCATGATTTTCAGGGTTTCTAGGCATATTCTGGGTCCTGCAGTATGATTTTCTCATTTTCCACGTTTTTCAATTTTTTTTTCGTAATTCTGGGTCCTACAGTGTGATTTTCTCATTTTCCACCTTTTTCAACCTTTCAGACCATTTTTCGGGTCCTTCAGTGTGAGTTTGTAATTTTCTACTTTTTTCAGGGTTTCTCGCCGTATTCTGGGTCCTAAACGTTGTATTTTTAATTTTTCACGTTTTCAGGGTTTCTTGGCATATTCTGGGTCCTACAGTGTGATTTTCTCATTTTCGATATTTTCAAGTTTTTTCGTAATTCTGGGTCCTACAGTGTGATTTTCTCATTTTCCACCTTTTTCAGGTGTTCTCGCCATAATTGGGGTTCTTCAGTGTCAGTTTGTAATTTTCTACTTTTTTCAGGGTTTCTTGCCATATTTGGGGTCCTTCAGTGTGAGTTTTTAATTTTCTACTCTTTCAGGGTTTCTCGCCATAAACTGTGTCCTATAGTATGTATTTTTCATTTTCCACGTTTTTCAGGTTTTTTCTTCATATTCTGGGTCCTACACTGTGATTTTCTCATTTCCACATTTTCAGGTTTTCTTGCCATATTCCAGGTCCTTCAGTGTGGATTTTTAATTTTCCACGTTTTTCAGTATTTCTCCCCATATTATGGGTAATACAGTGTGAATTTTAATTATCCACTTTTTTTCATGGTTTCTCGCCATATTCTGTGTCCGACAGTGTGAATTTTTGATTTTCACGTTTTTCAGTGTTTCTTGAAATATTCTGGGTCCTGCAGTGTGATTTTCTCATTTTCCACCTTTTTCAGGTTTTCTCCCCATATTTGGGGTCCTTCAGTGTCAGTTTGTATTTTTCTACTTTCTTCAGGGTTTCTCACCATATTCTGGATCCTACAGTGTGATTTTCTCATTTTCCACCTTTTTCAGGTTTTCTCGCCATGTTTGGGCTCCTTCACTGTGAGATTTTAATTTTCTACTTTTTTATTAACTTTTTCTCGCCATATTCTGGGTCCGTTAGTGTGAATTTTTAATTTTCACGTTTTTCACATTTTCTCGGCCTATTCTGGGTCCTGAAATGTGATTTTCTCATTTTCCACCTTTTTCAGGGTTTCTCGCCATATTTGGGGTCCTACAGTGTGAGTTTGTAATTTTGAACTTTTTTCAGGGTTTCTCGCCATATTCTGGGTCCTACAGCATGTATTTTTAATTTTCCACGTTTTCAGGTTTTCTGGGCATAATCTGGGTCCTACAGTGTGATTATTCTCATTTTCCACCTTTTTCAGGTTTTCAAACCATATTTGGGATCTTTCAGTGTGAATTTTTAATTTTCTACTTTTTTCAGGTTTTCTCGCCATATTCTGTGTCCTTCAGTGTGAGTTTTTTATCTTCCTCCTTTTTCAGGTTTTTCGCCATATTCTGGGTCCTTCCGTGTGATATTTTAATATTTTATCTTTTTCAGGTTTTTTCGTCATATTCTGGGTCATACTGTGTGATTTTCTCATTTCCATGTTTTTTCAGGGTCTATTGCCGTATTCCAGGTCCTTCATTGTGAATTTTTTCCCACGGTTTTCAGTATTTCTCTCCATATCTGGGTAATGAAGTGTGAATTTTTAATTGTCCAGTCTTTTCATGGTTTCTCACCATATTCTGTGTCCAATAGTGTGAATTTTTAATTTTCAGGTTTTTCATGCTTGTTCGGCATATTCTGGTTTCTGCAGTGTGATTTTCTCATTTTCCACGTTTTTCAAGTTTTTTCGTATTTTGGGTCCTACAAGTGTGATTTTCTCATTTTCGATGTTTTTCATGTTTTTGTAATTCTGGATAATACAGTGTGATTATTCTCATTTTCTACCTTTTTCATGTTTTCGCGCCATATTCGGGATCCTTCAGTGTGAGTTTTTAATTTTCTACTTTGTTGAGGGTTTCTTGCCGTATTCTCAGTGCTACAGAGTGTATTTTTAATTTTCCACGTTTCTCAGGGTTTCTCCCCATATTCTGGGTCCTAAAATGTGATTTTCTCATTTACGACGTTTTTCAAGTATTTTCGGAATTCTGGTTCCTACACTGTGATTATTCTCATTTTCCACATTTTTCAGGTTTTCTTGCCATATTTGGGTTCCTTCAGTGTGAGTTTTTAATTTTCTACTTTTATGAGGGTTTCTTGTCATATTCTGGGTCCTACAGTGTCTGTCTGTCTCTCTGTGTGTCTGATCCCCTGGAACTGTAGATGGGCCAGCATATAGTTGCTGGTAGTTTATCCCAGGTTCTCTGGAAGAGGAGACAATGCTGTTAATTGTTGAGCCCTTTCAGTGGCTCCACCTATCTTTAAATTTTTAGAAGTATATGTTAGGCTGTGTTTATGTACATATTATGAAGACCATAAGAGGGAATTAGATTCTCCAGAATCTGACACCCTCTTCTGGAGTGTCTGAAGACAACTACAGTATACTTATATCTAATAAATAAATAAATAAATAAATAAATAAATAAATAAATAAACATTATTTTAAAAGGATAAGAAAGAAAGAAAGAAAGAAAGACCAGGCAGGCCTGCCCTCCTTATCTCTGTCAGTCTGTCTGTCTGTCTGTCTGATCCCCTGGAACTGGAGATGGGCCACCATACAGTTGCTGGTAGTTGATCCCAGGTTCTCTAGAAGAAGAGACAATGCTGTTAATTGTTGATCCCTTTCAGTGGCCCCACCCATCTTTAAATTTTTAGAAGTGTATGTGAATCTGTGTTTATGTCCATCATATGCAGACCATAAGAGGGATTTATATTCTCCAGAATCTGACACCCTCTTCTGGAGTGTCTGAAGACAGCTACAGTGTACTTATATCTAATAAATACATAAATAAATAAATAAACATTTTTTTAAAAGGATAAGAAAGAAAGAAAAACCAGGCAGGCCTGCAATCCTTGTCTGTCTGTCTGTATGTATGTCTGTCTGATCCCCTGGAACTGGATATGGGCCACAATATAGTTGCTGGTAGTTGATCCCAGGTCCTCTGGAAGAGGAGACAATGCTGTTAGTTGTTGAGCCCTCTCAGTGGCCCCACCCATCTTTAAATTTTTAGAAGTATATGTGAGGCTGTGTTTATGTACATCATATGCAGACCATAAGAGGGATTTAGATTCTCCAGAATCTCACACACTCTAATGGAGTGTCTGAAGACAGCTACAGTGTATTTATATCTAATAAATACATAAATAAATAAATAAACATTTTTTAAAAAGTATAAGAAAGAAAGAAAAATCAGGCAGGACTGCCATCCTTATCTCTGTCTGTCTGTCTGTCTGTCGTATCCCCTGGAACTTGAGATGGGCCACCATATAGTTGCTGGTAGTTGATCCCACGTTCTCTGGAAGAAGAGACAATGCTGTTAATTGTTGAGCCCTTTCAGTGGCCCCACACTTCTTTAAATATTTAGAAGTATATGTGAGGCCTGTTTATGAACATCATATTCAGATTATAAGAGGATTTAGATTCTCCAGAATCTGACACCCTCTACTGGAGTGTCTGAAGACAGCTACAGTGTACTTATATATAATAAATAAATAAATAAATAAATAAATAAATAAATAAATAAATAAATAAACATTTTTAAAAAGGATAAGAAAGAAAGTAAGACCAGGCAAGCCTGCCATCCTTATTTCTGTCTGTCTGTCTGTCTGTCTGTCTGATCCCCTGGAACTGGAGATGGGCCACCATATAGTTGCTGGTAGTTGATCCCAGGTTCTCTGGAAGAGGAGACAATGCTGTTAATTGTTGAGCCCTTTCAGTGGCCCCACACTTCTTTAAATATTTAGAAGTATATATGAGGCTGTGTTTATGTACATCATATTCAGTTTATAAGAGGGTTTAGATTCTCCAGAATCTGACACCCTCTACTGGAGTGTCTGAAGACAGCTACAGTGTACTTATATATAATAAATAAATAAATAAATAAATAAACATTTTTTAAAAAGGATAAGAAAGAAAGTAAGACCAGGCAGGCCTCCCATCCTTATCTCTGTCTGTCTGTCTGTCTGTGTGTCTGTCTGATCCCCTGGAACTGGAGATGGGCTACCATATAGTTCCTGGTAGTTGATCCCGGGTTCTCTGGAAGAAGAGACAATGCTGTTAATTGTTGAGCCCTATCAGTGGCCCTACCCATCTTTAAATTTTTAGAAGTGTCTTGAGGCTGTGTTTATGTACATCATATGCAGACCAGAAGAGGGATTTAGATTCATCAGAACCTGACACCCTCTTCTGGAGTGTCTGAAGACAGCTACAGTGTACTTATATCTAATAAATACATAAATAAATAAATAAATAAATAAATAAATAAATAAACATTATTTAAACCGGATAAGAAAGAAAGAAAGACCAGGAGGCCTGCCATCCTTATCTCTGTCTGTCTGTCTGTCTGTCTGTCGTTCTGATCCCCTGGAACTGGAGATGGGCCACCATATAGGTGCTGGTAGTTGATCCCAGGTTCTCTGGAAGAGGAGACAATGCTGTTAATTGTTGAGCACTTTCAGCGGCCCCACTCATTGTTAAATTTTTACTAGTATATGTTAGGCTGTGTTTATGTACATCATATGCAGACTATAAGAGGGATTTAGATTCTCCAGAATCTGACACCCTCTTCTGGAGTGTCTGAAGACAGCTACAGTGTATTTATATCTAATAAATACATAAATAAATAATCATTTTTTAAAAAGGATAAGAAAGAAAGAAAGACCAGGCAGGCCTGCCATCCTTATCCTTGTCTGTCTGTCTGTCTGTCTGATCCCCTGGGAGTGGAGATGGGACACCATATAGTTGCAGGTAGTTGATCCCAGGTTCTCTGGAAGAGGAGACAATGCTGTTAATTGCTGAGCCCTTTCATTGCCCCCCCCCACCGTTAAATTTTAAGAAGTATATGTAAGGCTGTGTTTATGTACATCATATACAGACCATAAGAGGGATTTAGATTCTCCAGAAGATGACACCCTCTTCTAGAGTGTCTGAAGACAGCTATAGTGTACTTATATCTAATAAATAAATAAATAAATAAATAAATAAATAAATAAATAAATAAATAAATAAACATTTTTTTAAAAGTATAAGAAAGAAAGAAAGACCAGGCAGGCCTCCATCCTTATCTCTGTCAGTCTGTCTGTCTGACTGTCTGATACCCTGGAACTGGAGATGAGCCACCATATAGTTGCTGGGAGTTTATCCAAGGTTCTCTGGAAGAGGAAGCAATGCTGTTAATTGTTGAGCCATTTTTGGGGCCCCACCCATCTTTAAATTTTTAGAAGAAAATGTGAGTCTGTGTTTATGTACATCATATGCAGACCATAAGAGGGATATAGATTCTCCAGAATCTGACACCCTCTTCTGGAGTGTCTGAAGACAGCTACAGTGTACTTATATCTAATAAATAAATAGATAAATAAATAAATAAATAAATAATTAAACATTTTTTAAAAAGGATAAGAAAGAAAGAAAGAACAGGCAGGCCTGCCATCCATATCTCTGTCTGTCTGTCTGTCTGTCTATCTGATCCCCGGGAACTGGAGATGGGCCACCATATAGTTGCTGGTAGTTGATCCAAGGTTCTCTGGAAGAGGAGACAATGCTGTTGTTGAGCCCTTTCAGTGGCCCCACACTTCTTTAAATATTTAGAAGTATATGTGAGGCCTTTTTATGTACATCATATTCAGATTATAAGAGGATTTAGATTCTCCAGAGTCTGACACCCTCTACTGGAGTGTCTGAAGACAGCTACAGTGTACTTATATATAATAAATACATAAATAAATAAATAATCATTTTTTAAAAAGGATAAGAAAGAAAGTAAGACCAGGCAGGCCTGCCATCCTTATCTCTGTCTGTCTGTCTGTCTGTCTGTCTGATCCCCTGGAAGTGGAGATGGGCTACCATATAGTTGCTGGTAGTTGATAACAGGTTCTCTGGAAGAGGAGACAATGCTGTTAATTGTTGAACCCTATCAGTGGCCCTACACATCTTTAAATTTTTAGAAGTGTATGTGAGGCTGTGTTTATGTACATCATATGCAGACGAGAAGAGGGATTTAGATTCATCAGAATCTGACACCTTCTTCTGGAGTGTCTGAAGAAAACTACAGTGTACTTATATCTAATAAATACAAAAATAAATAAGTAAATAAAGAAATAAACATTATTTAAACCAGATAAGAAAGAAAGAAAGACCAGGCAGGCCTGCCATCCTTATCTCTTCTGTCTGTCTGTCTGTCTGTCGTTCTGAACCCCTGGAACTGGAGATGGGCCACCATATAGGTGCTGGTAGTTGATCACAGGTTCTCTGGAAGAGGACACAATGCTGTTAATTGTTGAGCGCTTTCAGTGGCCCCACCCATCGTTAAATTTTTAGTAGTATATGTGAGGCTGTGTTTATGTACATCATATGCAGACCATAAGAGGGATTTAGATTCTCCAGAATCTGACACCCTCTTCTGGAGTGTCTGAAGACAGCTACAGTGTACTTATATACAATAAATACATAAATAAATAAACATTTTTTAAAAAGGATAAGAAAGAAAGACCAGGAAGGACTGCCATCCTTATCCTTGTCTGTCTGTCTGTCTCTCTGATCCCCTGGGAGTGGAGATGGGCCACCATATAGTTGCAGGTAGTTGATCCCAGGTTCTCTGGAAGAGACGACAATGCTGTTAATTGTTGAGCCCTTTCAGTGGCTCCACCTATCTTTAAATTTTTAGATGTATATGTGAGGCTGTGTTTATGTACATCATATGCAGACCATAAGAGGGATTTAGATTTTCGAGAATCTGACACCCTCCTCTGGAGTGTCTGAAGACAACTACAGTGTACTTATATCTAATAAATAAATAAATAAATAAATAAATAAATAAATAAATAAATAAACATTTTTTAAAAGGATAAGAAAGAAAGAAGGACCAGGCAGGCCTGCCCTCCTTATCTCTGTCTGTCTGTCTGTCTGTCTGATCCCCTGGAACTGGAGATGAGCCACCATATAGTTGCTGCTAGTTGATCTCAGGTTCTGGTAGAGGAGACAATGCTGTTAATTTTTGAGCCGTTTCAGTGGCCCCACACATCTTGAAATTTTTAGAAGTATATGTGAGGCTGTGTTTATGTACATCATATGCAGACAATAAGAGGGATTTAGATTTCCAGAATATGACACCCTCTTCTGAAGTGTCTGAAGACAGCTACAGTGTACTTATATCTAATAAATACATACATTCATAAATAAATAAATAAATAAATAAATAAATAAATAAACATTTTTAAAATGTATAAGAAAGAAAGAAAAACCAGGCAGGCCTGCAATCCTTGTCTGTCTGTCTGTATGTATGTCTGTCTGATCCCCTGGAACTGGAGATGGGCCACAATATAGTTGCTGGTAGTTGATCCCAGGTACTCTGGAAGAGGAGACAATGCTGTTAATTGTTGAGCCCTTTCAGTGGCTCCACCTCTCTTTAAATTTTTAGATGTATATGTGAGGCTGTGTTTATGTACATCATATGCAGACCATAAGAGGGATTTATATTCTCCAGAATCTGACACCCTCTTCTGGAGTGTCTGAAGACAGCTACAGTGTACTTATATCTAATAAATATATAAATAAATAAACATTTTTTAAAAAGGATAAAAAGAAAGACCAGGCAGGCCTGCCATCCTTATCCTTGTCTGTCTGTCTGTCTCTCTGATCCCCTGGGAGTGGAGATGGGCCACCATATAGTTGCAGGTAGTTGATCCCAGGTTCTCTGGAAGAGGAGACAATGCTGTTAAATGTTGAGCCCTTTCAGTGGCTCCACCTATCTTTAAATTTTTAGATGTATATGTGAGGCTGTGTTTATGTACATCATATGCAGACCATAAGAGGGATTTAGATTCTCCAGAATCTGACACCCTCTTCTGGAGTGTCTGAAGACAACTACAGTGTACTTATATCTAATAAATAAATAAATAAATAAATAAATAAATAAATAAATAAATAAATAAACATTTTTAAAAGGATAAGAAAGAAAGAAAAACCAGGCAGGCCTGCCCTCCTTATCTCTGTCTGTCTGTCTGTCTGTCTGATCCCCTGGAACTGGAGATGGGCCACTATATAGTTGCTGGTAGTTGATCCCAGGTTCTCTGGAAGAAGAGACCCGCTGTTAATTGTTGAGCCCTTTCAGTGGCCCCACCCATCTTTAAATTTTTAGATGTATATGTTAGGCTGTGTTTATGTCCATCATATGCAGACCATAATAGGGATTTATATTCTCCAGAATCTGACACCCTCTTCTGGAGTGTCTGAAGACAACTACAGTGTACTTATATCTAATAAATACATAAATAAATAAATAAACATTATTTTAAAAGGATAAGAAAGAAAGAAAAACCAGGGAGGCCTGCCACCCTTGTCTGTCTGTCTCTTTGTCTGCCTGATCCCCTGGAACTGGAGATGGGCCACCATATAGTTGCTGGTATTTGATCCCAGGTTCTCTGTTAGAGGAGACAATGCTGTTAATTGTTGAGCCTTTTCAGTGGCCCCACACATCTTTAAATTTTTAGAAGTATATGTGAGGCTGTGTTTATGTACATCATATGCAGACCATAAGAGGGATTTAGATTCTCCAGAATCTGTCACCCTCTTGTGGAGTGTCTGAAGACAGCTACAGTGTACTTATATATAATAAATAAATAAATAAATAAATAAATAAATAAATAAATAAACATTTTTTAAAAAGGATAAAAAAGAAAGAAAAACCAGACAGGCCTGCAATCCTTGTCTGTCTGTCTATATGTATGTCTGTCTGATCCCCTGGAACTGGAGATGGGCCACAATATAGTTGCTGGTAGTTGATCCCAGGTCCTCTGGAAGAGGAGACAATGCTGTTAATTGTTGAGCCCTTTCAGTGGCCCCACCCATCTTTAAATTTTTAGAAGTATATGTGAGGCTGTGTTTATGTACATCATATGCAGACCATAAGAAAGATATAGATTCTCCAGAATCTGACACCCTCTTCTGGAGAGTCTGAAGACAGCTACAGTGTACTTATATCTAATGAATAAATAAATAAATAAATAAATAAATAAATAAATAAATAAATAAATAAACATTTTTTTAAAAGTATAAGAAAGAAAGAAAGACCAGGCAGGCCTCCATCCTTATCTCTGTCAGTCTGTCTGTCTGACTGTCTGATACCCTGGAACTGGAGATGAGCCACCATATAGTTGCTGGGAGTTTATCCAAGGTTCTCTGGAAGAGGAAGCAATGCTGTTAATAGTTGAGCCATTTTTGGGGCCCCACCCATCTTTAAATTTTTAGAAGAAAATGTGAGTCTGTGTTTATGTACATCATATGCAGACCATAAGAGGGATATAGATTCTCCAGAATCTGACACCCTCTTCTGGAGTGTCTGAAGACAGCTACAGTGTACTTATATCTAATAAATAAATAGATAAATAAATAAATAAATAAATAATTAAACATTTTTTAAAAAGGATAAGAAAGAAAGAAAGAACAGGCAGGCCTGCCATCCATATCTCTGTCTGTCTGTCTGTCTGTCTATCTGATCCCCGGGAACTGGAGATGGGCCACCATATAGTTGCTGGTAGTTGATCCAAGGTTCTCTGGAAGAGGAGACAATGCTGTTAATTGTTGAGCCCTTTCAGTGGCCCCACACTTCTTTAAATATTTAGAAGTATATGTGAGGCCTTTTTATGTACATCATATTCAGATTATAAGAGGATTTAGATTCTCCAGAATCTGACACCCTCTACTGGAGTGTCTGAAGACAGCTACAGTGTACTTATATATAATAAATACATAAATAAATAAATAATCATTTTTTAAAAAGGATAAGAAAGAAAGTAAGACCAGGCAGGCCTGCCATCCTTATCTCTGTCTGTCTGTCTGTCTGTCTGTCTGTCTGATCCCCTGGAAGTGGAGATGGGCTACCATATAGTTGCTGGTAGTTGATCCCAGGTTCTCTGGAAGAGGAGACAATGCTGTTAATTGTTGAACCCTATCAGTGGCCCTACCCATCTTTAAATTTTTAGAAGTGTATGTGAGGCTGTGTTTATGTACATCATATGCAGACAAGAAGAGGGATTTAGATTCATCAGAATCTGACACCTTCTTCTGGAGTGTCTGAAGACAACTACAGTGTACTTATATCTAATAAATACAAAAATAAATAAGTAAATAAAGAAATAAACATTATTTAAACCAGATAAGAAAGAAAGAAAGACCAGGCAGGCCTGCCATCCTTATCTCTTCTGTCTGTCTGTCTGTCTGTCGTTCTGATCCCCTGGAACTGGAGATGGGCCACCATATAGGTGCTGGTAGTTGATCATAGGTTCTCTGGAAGAGGACACAATGCTGTTAATTGTTGAGCGCTTTCAGTGGCCCCACCCATCGTTAAATTTTTAGTAGTATATGTGAGGCTGTGTTTATGTACATCATATGCAGACCATAAGAGGGATTTAGATTCTCCAGAATCTGACACCCTCTTCTGGAGTGTCTGAAGACAGCTACAGTGTACTTATATATAATAAATACATAAATAAATAAACATTTTTTAAAAAGGATAAGAAAGAAAGACCAGGAAGGACTGCCATCCTTATCCTTGTCTGTCTGTCTGTCTCTCTGATCCCCTGGGAGTGGAGATGGGCCACCATATAGTTGCAGGTAGTTGATCCCAGGTTCTCTGGAAGAGAAGACAATGCTGTTAATTGTTGAGCCCTTTCAGTGGCTCCACCTATCTTTAAATTTTTAGATGTATATGTGAGGCTGTGTTTATGTACATCATATGCAGACCATAAGAGGGATTTAGATTTTCGAGAATCTGACACCCTCCTCTGGAGTGTCTGAAGACAACTACAGTGTACTTATATCTAATAAATAAATAAATAAATAAATAAATAAATAAATAAATAAATAAACATTTTTTAAAAGGATAAGAAAGAAAGAAGGACCAGGCAGGCCTGCCCTCCTTATCTCTGTCTGTCTGTCTGTCTGTCTGATCCCCTGGAACTGGAGATGGGCCACCATATAGTTGCTGCTAGTTGATCCCAGGTTCTGGTAGAGGAGACAATGCTGTTAATTGTTGAGCCGTTTCAGTGGCCCCACACATCTTTAAATTTTTAGAAGTATATGTGAGGCTGTGTTTATGTACATCATATGCAGACAATAAGAGGGATTTAGATTTCCAGAATATGACACCCTCTTCTGAAGTGTCTGAAGACAGCTACAGTGTACTTATATCTAATAAATATATACATTCATAAATAAATAAATAAATAAATAAATAAATAAATAAATAAATAAACATTTTTAAAATGTATAAGAAAGAAAGAAAAACCAGGCAGGCCTGCAATCCTTGTCGGTCTGTCTGTATGTATGTCTGTCTGATCCCCTGGAACTGGAGATGGGCCTCAATATAGTTGCTGGTAGTTGATCCCAGGTACTCTGGAAGAGGAGACAATGCTGTTAATTGTTGAGCCCTTTCAGTGGCTCCACCTCTCTTTAAATTTTTAGATGTATATGTGAGGCTGTGTTTATGTACATCATATGCAGACCATAAGAGGGATTTAGATTCTCCAGAATCTGACACCCTCTTCTGGAGTGTCTGAAGACAGCTACAGTGTACTTATATCTAATAAATATATAAATAAATAAACATTTTTTAAAAAGGATAAAAAGAAAGACCAGGCAGGCCTGCCATCCTTATCCTTGTCTGTCTGTCTGTCTCTCTGATCCCCTGGGAGTGGAGATGGGCCACCATATAGTTGCAGGTAGTTGATCCCAGGTTCTCTGGAAGAGGAGACAATGCTGTTAAATGTTGAGCCCTTTCAGTGGCTCCACCTATCTTTAAATTTTTAGATGTATATGTGAGGCTGTGTTTATGTACATCATATGCAGACCATAAGAGGGATTTAGATTCTCCAGAATCTGACACCCTCTTCTGGAGTGTCTGAAGACAACTACAGTGTACTTATATCTAATAAATAAATAAATAAATAAATAAATAAATAAATAAATAAATAAATAAACATTTTTAAAAGGATAAGAAAGAAAGAAAAACCAGGCAGGCCTGCCCTCCTTATCTCTGTCTGTCTGTCTGTCTGTCTGATCCCCTGGAACTGGAGATGGGCCACTATATAGTTGCTGGTAGTTGATCCCAGGTTCTCTGGAAGAAGAGACCCGCTGTTAATTGTTGAGCCCTTTCAGTGGCCCCACCCATCTTTAAATTTTTAGATGTATATGTTAGGCTGTGTTTATGTCCATCATATGCAGACCATAATAGGGATTTATATTCTCCAGAATCTGACACCCTCTTCTGGAGTGTCTGAAGACAACTACAGTGTACTTATATCTAATAAATACATAAATAAATAAATAAACATTATTTTAAAAGGATAAGAAAGAAAGAAAAACCAGGGAGGCCTGCCACCCTTGTCTGTCTGTCTCTTTGTCTGCCTGATCCCCTGGAACTGGAGATGGGCCACCATATAGTTGCTGGTATTTGATCCCAGGTTCTCTGTTAGAGGAGACAATGCTGTTAATTGTTGAGCCTTTTCAGTGGCCCCACACATCTTTAAATTTTTAGAAGTATATGTGAGGCTGTGTTTATGTACATCATATGCAGACCATAAGAGGGATTTAGATTCTCCAGAATCTGTCACCCTCTTGTGGAGTGTCTGAAGACAGCTACAGTGTACTTATATATAATAAATAAATAAATAAATAAATAAATAAATAAATAAATAAACATTTTTTAAAAAGGATAAAAAAGAAAGTAAAACCAGGCAGGCCTGCAATCCTTTTCTGTCTGTCTGTCTGTCTGTCTGATCCCCTAGAACTGGAGATGGGCCACCATATAGTTGCTGGTATTTGATCCCAGGTTCTCTGGTAGAGGAGACAATGCTGTTAATTTTTAGCCGTTTCAGTGGCCCCACACATCATTAAATTTTTAGAAGTATATGTGAGGCTTTGTTTATGTACATCATATGCAGACCATAAGAGGGATTTAGATTCTCCAGAATATGACACCCTCTTCTGAAGTGTCTGAAGACAGCTACAGTGTACTTATATCTAATAAATACATAAATAAATAAATAAATAAATAAATAAATAATAAACATTTTTAAAATGTATAAGAAAGAAAGAAAAACCAGACAGGCCTGCAATCCTTGTCTGTCTGTCTATATGTATGTCTGTCTGATCCCCTGGAACTGGAGATGGGCCACAATATAGTTGCTGGTAGTTGATCCCAGGTCCTCTGGAAGAGGAGACAATGCTGTTAATTGTTGAGCCCTTTCAGTGGCCCCACCCATCTTTAAATTTTTAGAAGTATATGTGAGGCTGTGTTTATGTACATCATATGCAGACCATAAGAAAGATATAGATTCTCCAGAATCTGACACCCTCTTCTGGAGAGTCTGAAGACAGCTACAGTGTACTTATATCTAATAAATAAATAAATAAATAAATAAATAAATAAATAAATAAATAAATAAACATTTTTTTAAAAGTATAAGAAAGAAAGAAAGACCAGGCAGGCCTCCATCCTTATCTCTGTCAGTCTGTCTGTCTGACTGTCTGATACCCTGGAACTGGAGATGAGCCACCATATAGTTGCTGGGAGTTTATCCAAGGTTCTCTGGAAGAGGAAGCAATGCTGTTAATAGTTGAGCCATTTTTGGGGCCCCACCCATCTTTAAATTTTTAGAAGAAAATGTGAGTCTGTGTTTATGTACATCATATGCAGACCATAAGAGGGATATAGATTCTCCAGAATCTGACACCCTCTTCTGGAGTGTCTGAAGACAGCTACAGTGTACTTATATCTAATAAATAAATAGATAAATAAATAAATAAATAAATAATTAAACATTTTTTAAAAAGGATAAGAAAGAAAGAAAGAACAGGCAGGCCTGCCATCCATATCTCTGTCTGTCTGTCTGTCTGTCTATCTGATCCCCGGGAACTGGAGATGGGCCACCATATAGTTGCTGGTAGTTGATCCAAGGTTCTCTGGAAGAGGAGACAATGCTGTTAATTGTTGAGCCCTTTCAGTGGCCCCACACTTCTTTAAATATTTAGAAGTATATGTGAGGCCTTTTTATGTACATCATATTCAGATTATAAGAGGATTTAGATTCTCCAGAATCTGACACCCTCTACTGGAGTGTCTGAAGACAGCTACAGTGTACTTATATATAATAAATACATAAATAAATAAATAATCATTTTTTAAAAAGGATAAGAAAGAAAGTAAGACCAGGCAGGCCTGCCATCCTTATCTCTGTCTGTCTGTCTGTCTGTCTGTCTGTCTGATCCCCTGGAAGTGGAGATGGGCTACCATATAGTTGCTGGTAGTTGATCCCAGGTTCTCTGGAAGAGGAGACAATGCTGTTAATTGTTGAACCCTATCAGTGGCCCTACCCATCTTTAAATTTTTAGAAGTGTATGTGAGGCTGTGTTTATGTACATCATATGCAGACAAGAAGAGGGATTTAGATTCATCAGAATCTGACACCTTCTTCTGGAGTGTCTGAAGACAACTACAGTGTACTTATATCTAATAAATACAAAAATAAATAAGTAAATAAAGAAATAAACATTATTTAAACCAGATAAGAAAGAAAGAAAGACCAGGCAGGCCTGCCATCCTTATCTCTTCTGTCTGTCTGTCTGTCTGTCGTTCTGATCCCCTGGAACTGGAGATGGGCCACCATATAGGTGCTGGTAGTTGATCATAGGTTCTCTGGAAGAGGACACAATGCTGTTAATTGTTGAGCGCTTTCAGTGGCCCCACCCATCGTTAAATTTTTAGTAGTATATGTGAGGCTGTGTTTATGTACATCATATGCAGACCATAAGAGGGATTTAGATTCTCCAGAATCTGACACCCTCTTCTGGAGTGTCTGAAGACAGCTACAGTGTACTTATATATAATAAATACATAAATAAATAAACATTTTTTAAAAAGGATAAGAAAGAAAGACCAGGAAGGACTGCCATCCTTATCCTTGTCTGTCTGTCTGTCTCTCTGATCCCCTGGGAGTGGAGATGGGCCACCATATAGTTGCAGGTAGTTGATCCCAGGTTCTCTGGAAGAGAAGACAATGCTGTTAATTGTTGAGCCCTTTCAGTGGCTCCACCTATCTTTAAATTTTTAGATGTATATGTGAGGCTGTGTTTATGTACATCATATGCAGACCATAAGAGGGATTTAGATTTTCGAGAATCTGACACCCTCCTCTGGAGTGTCTGAAGACAACTACAGTGTACTTATATCTAATAAATAAATAAATAAATAAATAAATAAATAAATAAATAAATAAATAAACATTTTTTAAAAGGATAAGAAAGAAAGAAGGACCAGGCAGGCCTGCCCTCCTTATCTCTGTCTGTCTGTCTGTCTGTCTGATCCCCTGGAACTGGAGATGGGCCACCATATAGTTGCTGCTAGTTGATCCCAGGTTCTGGTAGAGGAGACAATGCTGTTAATTGTTGAGCCGTTTCAGTGGCCCCACACATCTTTAAATTTTTAGAAGTATATGTGAGGCTGTGTTTATGTACATCATATGCAGACAATAAGAGGGATTTAGATTTCCAGAATATGACACCCTCTTCTGAAGTGTCTGAAGACAGCTACAGTGTACTTATATCTAATAAATATATACATTCATAAATAAATAAATAAATAAATAAATAAATAAATAAATAAATAAACATTTTTAAAATGTATAAGAAAGAAAGAAAAACCAGGCAGGCCTGCAATCCTTGTCGGTCTGTCTGTATGTATGTCTGTCTGATCCCCTGGAACTGGAGATGGGCCTCAATATAGTTGCTGGTAGTTGATCCCAGGTACTCTGGAAGAGGAGACAATGCTGTTAATTGTTGAGCCCTTTCAGTGGCTCCACCTCTCTTTAAATTTTTAGATGTATATGTGAGGCTGTGTTTATGTACATCATATGCAGACCATAAGAGGGATTTATATTCTCCAGAATCTGACACCCTCTTCTGGAGTGTCTGAAGACAGCTACAGTGTACTTATATCTAATAAATATATAAATAAATAAACATTTTTTAAAAAGGATAAAAAGAAAGACCAGGCAGGCCTGCCATCCTTATCCTTGTCTGTCTGTCTGTCTCTCTGATCCCCTGGGAGTGGAGATGGGCCACCATATAGTTGCAGGTAGTTGATCCCAGGTTCTCTGGAAGAGGAGACAATGCTGTTAATTGTTGAGCCGTTTCAGTGGCTCCACCTATCTTTAAATTTTTAGATGTATATGTGAGGCTGTGTTTATGTACATCATATGCAGACCATAAGAGGGATTTAGATTCTCCAGAATCTGACACCCTCTTCTGGAGTGTCTGAAGACAACTACAGTGTACTTATATCTAATAAATAAATAAATAAATGAATAAATAAATAAATAAACATTTTTAAAAGGATAAGAAAGAAAGAAAAACCAGGCAGGCCTGCCCTCCTTATCTCTGTCTGTCTGTCTGTCTGTCTGATCCCCTGGAACTGGAGATGGGCCACTATATAGTTGCTGGTAGTTGATCCCAGGTTCTCTGGAAGAAGAGACCCGCTGTTAATTGTTGAGCCCTTTCAGTGGCCCCACCCATCTTTAAATTTTTAGATGTATATGTTAGGCTGTGTTTATGTCCATCATATGCAGACCATAATAGGGATTTATATTCTCCAGAATCTGACACCCTCTTCTGGAGTGTCTGAAGACAACTACAGTGTACTTATATCTAATAAATACATAAATAAATAAACATTATTTTAAAAGGATAAGAAAGAAAGAAAAACCAGGGAGGCCTGCCACCCTTGTCTGTCTGTCTCTTTGTCTGCCTGATCCCCTGGAACTGGAGATGGGCCACCATATAGTTGCTGGTATTTGATCCCAGGTTCTCTGTTAGAGGAGACAATGCTGTTAATTGTTGAGCCTTTTCAGTGGCCCCACACATCTTTAAATTTTTAGAAGTATATGTGAGGCTGTGTTTATGTACATCATATGCAGACTATAAGAGGGATTTAGATTCTCCAGAATCTGTCACCCTCTTGTGGAGTGTCTGAAGACAGCTACAGTGTACTTATATATAATAAATACATAAATAAATAAATAAACATTTTTTAAAAAGGATAAGAAAGAAAGTAAAACCAGGCAGGCCTGCAATCCTTTTCTGTCTGTCTATCTGTCTGTCTGATCCCCTAGAACTGGAGATGGTCCACCATATAGTTGCTGGTATTTGATCCCAGGTTCTCTGGTAGAGGAGACAATGCTGTTAATTTTTAGCCGTTTCAGTGGCCCCACACATCATTAAATTTTTAGAAGTATATGTGAGGCTTTGTTTATGTACATCATATGCAGACCATAAGAGGGATTTAGATTCTCCAGAATATGACACCCTCTTCTGAAGTGTCTGAATACAGCTACAGTGTACTTATATCTAATAAATACATAAATAAATAAATAAATAAATAAATAAATAAATAAATAAATAAACATTTTTAAAATGTATAAGAAAGAAAGAAAAACCAGACAGGCCTGCAATCCTTGTCTGTCTGTATGTATGTATGTCTGTCTGATCCCCTGGAACTGGAGATGGGCCACAATATAGTTGCTGGTAGTTGATCCCAGGTCCTCTGGAAGAGGAGACAATGCTGTTAATTGTTGAGCCCTTTCAGTGGCCCCACCCATCTTTAAATTTTTAGAAGTATATGTGAGGCTGTGTTTATGTACATCATATGCAGACCATAAGAAAGATATAGATTCTCCAGAATCTGACACCCTCTTCTGGAGAGTCTGAAGACAACTACAGTGTCCTTATATCTAATAAATGCATAAATAAATAAATAAATAAATGAATGAATAAATAAATAAATAAATAAATAAATAAATAAATAAATAAACATTTTTTAAAAAGGATAAGAAAGAAAGAAAAATCAGGCAGGCCTGCCATCCTTATCTCTGTCTGTCTCTCTGTCTGTCTTATCCCCTGGAACTTGAGATGGGCCACCATATAGTTGCTGGTATTTGATCCCACATTCTCTGGACGAAGAGACAATGCTGTTAATTGTTGAGCCCTTTCAGTGGGCCAACCCATCTTTAAATTTTTAGAAGTATATGTGAGGCTGTGTTTATGTACATCATATGCAGACCATAAGAGGGATTTAGATTCTCCAGAAGATGACACCCTCTTCTAGAGTGTCTGAAGACAGCTTCAGTGTACTTATATCTAATAAATACATAAATAAATAAATAAATAAATAAATAAATAAATAAATAAATAAACATTATTTTAAAAGGATAAGAAAGAAAGAAAAACCAGGCAGGCCTGCCCTCCTTATCTCTGTCTGTCTGTCTGTCTGTCTGATCCCCTGGAACTGGAGATGGGCCACTATATAGTTGCTGGTAGTTGATCCCAGGTTCTCTGGAAGAAGAGAAAATGCTGTTAATTGTTGAGCCCTTTCAGTGGCCCCACCCATCTTAAATTTTTAGAAGTGTATGTGAATCTGTGTTTATGTCCATCATATGCAGACCATAAGAGGGATTTATATTCTCCAGAATGTGACACCCTCTTCTGGAGTGTCTGAAGACAGCTACAGTGTACTTATATCTAATAAATAAATAAATAAATAAATAAACATTTTTTAAAAAGGATAAGAAAGAAAGAAAAACCAGGGAGGCCTGCCACCCTTGTCTGTCTGTCTCTTTGTCTGCCTGATTCCCTGGAACTGGAGATGGGCCACCATATAGTTGCTGGTAGTTCATCCCAGGTTCTCTGGTAGAGGAGACAATGCTGTTAATTGTTGAGCCCTCTCAGAGGCCCCACACATCTTTAAATTTTTAGAAGTATATGTGAGGCTGTGTTTATGTACATCATATGCAGACCATAAGAGGGATTTAGATTCTCCAGAATCTGACACCCTCTTCTGGAGTGTCTGAAGACAGCTACAGTGTACTTATATATAATAAATAAATAAATAAATAAATAAATAAATAAATAAATAAATAAATAAATAAACATTTTTTAAAAAGGATAAGAAAGAAAATAAAACCAGGCAGGCCTGCAATCCTTGTCTGTCTGTCTGTCTGTCTGAACCCCTGGAACTGTAGATGGGCCACCATATAGTTGCTGATAGTTGATCCCACATTGTCTGGAAGAGGAGACAATGCTGTTAATTATTGAGCCGTTTCAGTGGCCCCACACATCTTTAACTTTTTAGAAGTATATGTGAGGCTGTGTTTATGTACATCATATGCAGACCATAAGAGGGATTTAGATTCTTCAGAATATGACACCCACTTCTGAAGTGTCTGAAGATAGCTACAGTGTACTTATATCTAATAAATACATATATAAATAAATAAACATTTTTAAAATGTATAAGAAAGAAAGAAAAACCAGGCAGGCCTGCAATCCTTGTCTGTCTGTCTGTCTGTATGTCTGTCTTATCCCCTGGAACTTGAGATGGTCCACAATATAGTTGCTGGTAGTTGATCCCAGGTCCTCTGGAAGAGGAGACAATGCTGTTCATTGTTGAGCCCTTTCAGTGGCCCCACCCATCTTTAAATTTTTAGAAGTATATGTGAGGTTGTGTTTATGTACATCATATGCATACCATAAGAGGGATATAGATTCTCCAGAATCTGACACCCTCTTCTGGAGAGTCTGAAGACAGCTACAGTGTACTTATATCTAATAAATAAATAAATAAATAAATAAATAAATAAATGAATGAATGAATGAATAAATAAATAAATAAACATTTTTTAAAAAGGATAAGAAAGTATGAAAAATCAGGCAGGCCTGCCATCCTTATCTCTGTCTGTCTGTCTGTCTATCTTATCCCCTGGAACTTGAGATGGGCCACCATATAGTTGCTGGAAGTTGATCCCACGTTGTCTGGAAGAGGAGACAATGGTGTTCATTGTTGAGCCCTTTCAGTGGGCCCACCCATCTTTAAATTTTTAGAAGTATATGTGAGGCTGTGTTTATGTACATCATATGCAGACCATAAGAGGGATATAGATTCTCCAGAATCTGACACCCTCTTCTGGAGTGTCTGAAGATAGCTACAGTGTACTTATATCTAATAAATACATATATAAATAAATAAATAAATAAATAAACATTTTTTAAAAAGGATAAGAAAGAAAGAAAGACCAGGCAGGACTGCCATCCTTATCTCTGTCTGTCTGTCTGTCTGTCTGATCCTCTGGAACTGGAGATGGGCCACCATAGAGTTGCTTGTAGTTGATCCCAGGTTCTCTGGAAGAGGAGACAATGCTGTTAATTGTTGAGCCCTTTCAGTGGGCCCACCCATCTTTAAATTTTTAGAAGTATATGTGAGGCTGTGTTTATGTACATCATATGCAGACCATAAGAGGGATTTAGATTCTCCAGAATATGACACCCTCTTCTAGAGTGTCTGAAGACAGCTACAGTGTACTTATATCTAATAAATACATAAATAAATAAATAAACATTTTTTAAAAAGAATAAGAAAGAAAGAAAGACCAGGCAGGCCTGCCACCTTGTCTGTCTGTCTGTCTGTCTGTCTGTCTGTCTGTCTATCTGTCAGTTACCCTGGAACTGGAGATGGGCCACCATATAGTTGCTGGTAGTAGATCCCAGGTTCCCTGGAAGAGGAGACAATGCTGTTAATTGTTGAGCCCTTTCAGTGGCCCCACCCATCTTTAAATTTTTAGAAGTATATGTGAGGCTGTGTTCATGTACATCATATGCAGACCATAAGAGGGATATTGATTCTCCAGAATCTGACACCCTCTTCTGGAGAGTCTGAAGACAGCTACAGTGTACTTATATCTAATAAATACATAAATAAACAAATAATCATTTTTAAAAAAGGATAATAAAGAAAGAGAGACCAGGCAGGCCTGCCATCCTTGTCTGTAAATCTGTCTGTGTGATCCCCTGGAACTGGAGATTGGCCACCATATAATTGCTGGTAGTTGATCCCAGGTTCTCTGGAAGAGGAGTCAGTTCTGTTAATTGTTGAGCCCTTTCAGTGGCCCCACCCATCTTTAAATTTTTAGAAGTATATGTGAGGCTGTGTTCATGTACATCATATGCAGACCATAAGAGGGATATAGATTCTCCAGAATCTGACACCCTTTTCGGGAGTGTTTGAAGACAGCTACAGTGTACTTATATCTAATAAATTCATACTTAAATTAATAAACATTTTTTAAAAAGGATAAGAAAGAATGAAAGACCAGGTAGGCCTGCCATCCTTAACTCTATCTGTCTGTATGTATGTCTGTCTGTCTAATCCCCTGGAACTGGAGATGGGCCACCATATAGTTGCTGGTAGTTGATCCCAGGATCTCTATAAGAGGAGACAATGATGTTAATTGTTGATCCCTTTCATTGGCCCCACACATCTTTAAATTTTTAGAAGTAAATGTGAGGCTGTGTTTATGTACATCATATGCAGACCATAAGAGGCATATAGATTCTCCAGAATCTGACACCCTCTTCTGGAGTTTCTGAAGACAGCTACAGTGTACTTATATCTAATAAATAAATAAATTAATTAATTAATTAATTAATTAATTAACGTTTTTTAAAAGGGATAAGAAAGAAAGAAAAACCAGGCAGGCCTGCCATCCTTGTCTGTCTTTCTCTCTGTCTGTCTGTCTTGCGTAGCCCCTTGAGTAGCCTAGCCTAGTCCCTTGCCTTGACTAGCCCAGCCCCTTACCTAGCCTAGCCTTGCCCAGCCCTGCCTTGCCTAGCCCTGCCTATCCCTGTCTTTAACCAGGCTGGCCTTGAACTCAGAAACTGACTGCCTCTGCCTCCAGAGTGCTCTCATTAAGAGCTCGAGCCACCACTGACTGTTGGGTTTTCTAAGTCTTACATAGGTATGGTCTGTTTCTCAGCTGTGAAACCCTAATTAACACATGTAGTCTGTCCTAGGTCAGCCATAGCTACAGACTGAGGCCTTTTCTAAAACAAAACAAAAGAAAACAAAAAATAGAAATAATAAAATAAATAAATTAAGCAATCACATGATATCTTTTCTTTCTTTCAGTGATACTCAGAGCTTGAAGCAGTTCACCCATGAGACCTCAGCTCCGGACATTGAGGCTCTTTCCCTAACAAGTATTATGGCTGAACCTGAGGGGTTCTACTGCTGATTTGTGTCCCCCACTTTAAAAAAATAGTTGTTTTCAAAGGCTGCAGGTTCTTAGCCCTGTTCCTTGTTACAGTTGAGTCACAGCCCTGAAAGTTCAGTGGTAGTTAAAGGCACTGAGAAGGGCTTCCTATAGACATCAAAGACCAAGTCTTTGTTTTTAAAAAGTTAATCTGGATTCCCCCACCCCCTGGCATCCTTAGAATTCCTAGAAAGGAAGGCAGGGACCTGGGCAGAAGGGTGCAAGGCTACTGGTGTTTGTAAGTGGTAACAGAAAGCTTTCTCTTGTTGGTACCCTACCCCAAGTTACACTGTCACTTCTTTTTCCTAGTTGTTGTTTTGTTGGTTTGTATTCTCAACATAGACCCTTTTCCTTCCTAACCTTGGCTGTCCTGAACCTTACTGTCCTTGAACTCAGTGATTTGCCTGTCTTGCTGGGATGAAACTGTGAGCTACCATCCAGAAGGAAGCAGCCTGCTGAGGTTAGATTGGGGTCTCTTCCATTTTCCTCTATGAACATGCATATGGCAGGCCTGTTCTTTCTTTTTTACTTTTCCTTTTCTTTTTAAAGATTTATTTATTTATTATATTTAAGTATGCTGTAGCTATCTTCAGACAGTCCAGAAGAGGGTGTCAGATTCTGAAGAATCTAAATCATTCTTATTGTCTGCATATGATGTATATAAACACAGCCTCACATATACTCAAAAAAAAAGAAAGATGTGGCTACAGAGAGGGCTCAACAATTAAGAGCATTGTCTCCTCTTCCAGAGAACCTGGGCTCAATTACCAGTATTATATATGGTGGCCCATCTCCAGTTCCAGGGGATCTAATACTCTGTTCTGGAGTCTGTTGGCACAGCATACACATGCAAAACATTCTTACACAATCATTGAGAGAGGAGAGAGAGGGGTTGAGAAAGAGGGGAGGTAATCATACCTCCTGACGAGTTTGAAGACCTGAGCTTCATCACTCACACAAATAAATAAATGCAAAATATTTTTTTTATAAATAAACTCTGCCATTGCCCTTTAAAAATTCCTAGAAAACAAGTTTTATAAGCAACAGTTATATTTACTATATCTAAAGGACAGTCATGAGCATATTCAATAAATAGAAAAAGGCCTGTTAGTCTTAGAAATGGAAAAGACAAACCAAGGAAGGTTTGCAATTACATAATGAGGCAGCTCAGCCCAGCTCTAAGGTTGGAAATAAGACTCGAGAATAGGATACACCTGAAGACAGCCAGCCATTGTTTTTTGTTTTGGAGGCTGAAAGGATACACCTGAAGACAGCCAATGCTGTGTGATGGTGATCTGGTATTTTTTTTTTTAATTTTTAAAAACTTTAACACTTTTTATAAAACTTTTATAAAAACTTTTTATTCTCTCTCTCTTTCTCTCTCTTTTTCTCTCTCTCTTTCTCTCTCTCTCTCTTTCTCTCTCTCTCTTTCTCTCTCTCTCTTTCTCTCTCTCTCTCTCTTTCTCTCTCTCTCTTTCTCTCTCTTTTTCTCTCTCTCTCTCTTTCTCTCTCTCTTTCTCTCTCTCTCTTTCTCTCTCTCTCTCTCTTTCTCTCTCTCTCTCTCTTTCTCTCTCTCTCTCTCTTTCTCTCTCTCTCTTTCTCTCTCTCTCTTTCTCTCTCTCTCTCTCTTTCTCTCTCTCTCTCTCTCCTCTCACTCTCCCTCTATCTCTCCCTCTCTCTCTCTCTCTCTCTTTCTTTCTTTCTCACCCTAGCCCCTACCCTAGCCCCTACCCTAGCCCTGTCTTTCACCAGGGTGGCCTCGAACTCAGAAACTGACTGCTTCTGCCTACAGAGTGCTCTCATTAAGAGCTTCAGCCACCACTGAATGTCCGGTTTTCTAAGCCTTACCTTGCTCTTGGTGTCTGTTCTCAGCTGTGAAACCCTAATTAACACAAGTAGGCAGTCCTGGGTCTGCATGAGCTACAGACTGAGGACTTTTCTAAAAACAAATAAAACAAAACAAAACAACAAATAGAAATAATAAAATACATAAATTAAGCAACCACAGCACAGCTTATCTCTATCTAGGTGGTACTCAGAAATTCCAGCAGTTGGCCTGTGACACCGCAGCTCACTATATGTGAGGCTGTGTTTATGTACATCATATGCAGACCATAAGAGGGATTTAGAATCTCCAGAATCTGACACCCTCTTCTGGAGTGTCTGAACAGCTACAGTGAACTTATATCTAATAAATAAATAAATAAATAAATAAATAAATAAATAAACATTTTTTAAAAAAAAAGGATAAGAAAGAAAGAAAGACCAGGCAGGCCTGCCATCCTTATCACTGTCTGTATGTCTGTCTGTCTGATCCCCTGGAACTGGAGATGGGCCACCATATAGTTGCTGGTAGTTGATCCCAGGTACTCTGGAAGAGGAGACAATGCTGTTAATTGTTGAGCTTTTAGAGTGGCCCCACCCTTCTTTAAATTTTTAGAAGTATATGTGAGGCTGTGTTTATGTCCATCATATGCAGACCATAAGAGGGATTTAGATTCTCCAGAATCTGACACCGTCTTCTGGAGTGTCTGAACAGCTACAGTGTACTTATATCTAATAAATACATAAATAAATAAATAAATAAATAAATAAATAAATAAATAAATAAACATTTTGTAAAAAGGATAAGACAGAAAGAAAGACCAGGCAGGCCTGCCATCCTTATCCTTGTCTGTCTGTCTGTCTGTCTGATACCCTGGGAGTGGAGATGGGCCACCATATAGTTTCAGGTAGTTGATCCCACGTTCTCTGGAAGAAGAGAAAATGCTGTTAATTGTTGAGCCCTTTCAGTGGGCCCACCCATCGTTTAATTTTTAGAAGTATATGTGAGGCTGTGTTTATGTACATCATATGCAGACCATAAGAGGGATTTAGATTCTCCAGAAGATGACAACCTCTTCTGGAGTGTCTGAAGACAGCTACAGTGTACTTATATCTAATAAATACATAAATAAATAAATAAACATTATTTTAAAAGGATAAGAAAGAAAGAAAGACCAGGCAGTCCTGCCCTCCTTATCTCTGTCTGTCTGTCTGTCTGTCTGATCCCCTGGAACTGGAGATGGGCCACCATATAGTTGCTGGTAGTTGATCCCAGGTTCTGTGGAAGAAGAGACAATGCTGTTAATGGTTGAGCCTTTTCAGTGGCCCCACCCATCTTAAATTTTTAGAAGTGTATGTGAATCTGTGTTTATGTCCATCATATGCAGACCATAAGAGGGATTTATATTCTCCAGAATCTGACACCCTCTTCTAGAGTGTCTGAAGACAGCTACAGTGTACTTATATCTAATAAATACATAAATAAATAAATAAATATTTTTAAAAAGGATAAGAAAGAAAGAAAAACCAGGGAGGCCTGCCACCCTTGTCTGTCTGTCTCTTTGTCTGCCTGATCCCCTGGAACTGGAGATGGGCCACCATATAGTTGCTGGTAGTTGATCCCAGGTTCTCTGGTAGAAGAGACAATCCTGTTAATTGTTGAGCCCTCTCAGTGGCCCCACACATCTTTAAATTTTTAGAAGTATATGTGAGGCTGTGTTTATGTACATCATAAGCAGACCATAAGAGGGATTTAGATTCTCCAGAATCTGACACCCTCTTCTGGAGTGTCTGAAGACAGCTACAGTGTACTTATATCTAATAAATACATAAATAAATGTATAAATAAACTTTTTTTAAAAAAGGATAAGAAAGAATGAAAGACCAGGCAGGCCTGCCATCCTTATCACTGTCTGTATGTCTGTCTGTCTGATCCCCTGGAAATAGAGATGGGCCACCATATAGTTGCTGGTAGTTGATCCCAGGTACTCTGGAAGAGGAGACAATGCTGTTAATTGTTGAGCCCTTTCAGTGGCGCCACCCAACTTTGAATATTTAGAAGTATATGTGAGGCTGTGTTTATGTACATCATATGCAGACCATAAGAGGGATTTAGATTCTCCAGAATCTGACACCCTCTTCTGGAGTGTCTGAAGACAGCTAGAGTGTACTTATATCTAATAAATAAATAGATAAATAAATAAATAAATAAACATTTTTTAAAAAGGATAAGAAAGAAAGAAAGACCAGGCAGGCCTGCCATCCATATCTCTGTCTGTCTGTCTGTCTGTGTATCTGCTCCCCGGGAACTGGAGATGGGCCACCATATAGTTGCTGGTAGTTGATCCAAGGTTCTCTGGAAGAGGAGACAATGCTGTTAATTGTTGAGCCCTTTCAGTGGCCCCACACTTCTTTAAATATTTAGAAGTATATGTGAGGCTGTGTTTATGTACATCATATTCAGATTATAAGAGGATTTAGATTCTCCAGAATCTGAAACCCTCTACTGGAGTGTCTGAAGACAGCTACAGTGTACTTATATATAATAAATTCACAAATGAATAAATATATGAATAAATAAATAAATAAATAAACATTTTTTAAAAAGGATAAGAAAGAAAGTAAGACCAGGCAGGCCTGCCATCCTTATCTCTGTCCGTCTGTCTGTCTGTCTGATCCCCTGGAACTGGAGATGGGCCACCATATAGTTGCTGGTAGTTGATCCAAGGTTCTCTGGAAGAGGAGACAATGCTGTTAATTATTGAGCCCTTTCAGTGGCCCCACACTTCTTTAAATATTTAGAAGTATATGTGAGGCTGTGTTTATGTACATCATATTCAGATTATAAGAGGATTTAGATTCTCCAGAATCTGACACCCTCTACTGGAGTGTCTGAAGACAGCTACAGTGTACTTATATATAATAAATACATAAAAAAATAAATAAATAAACATTTTTTAAAAAGGATAAGAAAGAAAGTAAGACCAGGCAGGCCTGCCATCCTTATCTCTGTCTGTCTGTCTGTTTGTTTGTCTGATCACCTGGAACTGGAGATGGGCTACCATATAGTTGCTGGTAGTTGATACCAGGTTCTCTGGAAGAGGAGACAATGCTGTTAATTGTTGACCCCTATTTGTGGCCCTACCCATCGTTAAATTTTTAGAAGTGTATGTGAGGCTTGTTTATGTACATCATATGCAGACCAGAAGAGGGATTTAGATTCATCAGTATCTGACACCCTCTTCTGGAGTGTCTGAAGACAGCTACAGTGTACTTATATCTAATAAATACATAAATAAATAAATAAATAAATAAATAAATAAATAAATAAATAAACATTATTTAAACCGGATAAGAAAGAAAGAAAGACCAGGCAGGCCTGCCATCCTTATCTCTGTCTGTCTGTCTGTCTGTCTGTTTGTCGTTCTGATCCCCTCGAACTGGAGATGGGCCACCATATAGGTGCTGGTAGTTGATCCCAGGTTCTCTGGAAGAGGAGACAATGCTGTTAATTGTTGAGCCCTTTCAGTGGCCCCACCCATCGTTAAATTTTTAGTAGTATATGTGACGCTGTGTTTATGTACATCATTCAGACCATAAGAGGGATTTAGATTCTCCAGAATCTGACACCCTCTTCTGGATTGTCTGAAGACAGCTACAGTGTACTTCTATCTAATAAATAAATAAATAAATAAATAAATAAATAAATAAATAAATAATAAACATTATTTAAACCGGATAAGAAATAAAGAAAGACCAGGCAGGCCTACCATCCTTATCTCTGTCTGTCTGTCTGTCTGTCGTTCTGATCCCCTGGATCTGGAGATGGGCCACCATATAGTTGCTGTTAGTTGATCCCAGGTTCTCTGGAAGAAGAGACAATGCTGTTAATTGTTGAGCGCTTTCAGTGGCCCCACCCATCCTTAAATTTTTAGTAGTATATGTGAGGCTGTGTTTATGTACATTATATGCAGACCATAAGAGGGATTTAGATTCTCCAGAATCTGACACCCTCTTCTGGAGTGTCTGAAGACAGCTACAGTGTACTTATATCTAATAAACATATAAATAAATAAATAAACATTTTTAAAAAAGGATAAGAAAGAAAGAAAGACCAGGCAGGCCTGCCATCCTTATGTCTGTCAGTCTGTCTGTCTGTAAGTCTGTCTGATCCCTTGGAACTGGAGATGGGCCACGATATAGTTGCTGTTAGTTGATCCCAGGTTCTCTGGAAGAGGAGACAATGCTGTTAATTGTTGAGCCCTTTCAGTGGCTCCACCTATCTTTAAATTTTTAGAAGTATATGTTAGGCTGTGTTTATGTACATCATATGCAGACCATAAGAGGTATTTAGTTTCTCCAGAATCTGACACCCTCTTCTGGAGTGTCTGAAGACAACTACAGTGTACTTATATCTAATAAATAAATACATAAATAAATAAATATATAAATAAATAAATAAATAAATAAATAAATAAATAAATAAATAAATAAACATTATTTTAAAAGGATAAGAAAGAAAGAAAGACCAGGCAGGCCTGCCCTCCTTATCTCTGTCTGTATGTCTGTCTGTCTGTCTGTCTGATCCCTTGGAACTCGAGATGGACCACCATATAGTTGCTTGTAGTTGATCCCAGGTTCTCTGGAAGAAGAGACAATGCTGTTAATTGTTGAGCCCTTTCAGTGGCCCCACCCATCTTTAGATTTTTAGAAGTGTATGTGAATCTGTGTTTATGTCCATCATATGCAGACCATAAGAGGGATTTATATTCTCCAGAACCTGACACCCTCCTCTGGATTGTTTGAAGACAGCTACATTGTACTTATATCTAATAAATACATAAATAAATAAATAAACATTTTTTAAAAAGGATAAGAAAGAAAGAAAAACCATGGAGGCCTGCCACCCTTGTCTGTCTGTCTCTTTGTCTGTCTGATCCCCTGCAACTGGAAATGGGCCACCATATAGTTGCTGGTAGTTGATCCCAGGTTCTCTGGTAGAGGAGACAATGCTGTTAATTGTTGAGCCCTTTCAGTGGCCCCACACATCTTTAAATTTTTAGAAGTATATGTGAGGCTGTGTTTATGTACATCATATGCACACCATAAGAGGGATTTAGATTCTCCAGAATCTGACACCCTCTTCTGGAGTGTCTGAAGACAGCTACAGTGTACTTATATATAATAAATAAATAAATAAATAAATAAATAAATAAATAAATAAATAAACAAATAAACATTTTTTAAAAAGGATAAGAAAGAAAGTAAAACCAGGCAGGCCTGCAATCCTTGTCTGTCTATCTGTCTGTCTGTCTGATCCCCTGGAACTGGAGATGGGCCACCATATAGTTGCTGCTAGTTGATCCCAGGTTCTCTGGTAGAGGAGACAATGCTGTTAATTGTTGAGCCGTTTCAGTGGCCCCACACATCTTTAAATTTTTAGAAGTATATGTGAGGCTGTGTTTATGTACATCATATGCAGACCATAAGAGGGATTTAGATTCTCCAGAATATGACACCCTCTTCTAAAGTGCCTGAAGACAGCTACAGTGTACTTATATCTAATAAATACATATATGAATAAATAAACATTTTTAAAATGTATAAGAAAGAAAGAAAAACCAGGCAGGTCTGCAATCCTTGTCTGTCTGTCTGTATATATGTCTGTCTGATCCCCTAAAACTGGAGATGGGCCACAATATAGTTGCTGGTAGTTGATCCCAGGTCCTTTTGAAGATGAGACAATGCTGTTAATTGTTGAGCCCTTTCAGTGGCCCCACCCATTTTTAAATTTTTAGAAGTATATGTGATGCTGTGTTTATGTACATCATATGCAGACCATAAGAGGGATATAGATTCTCCAGAATCTGACACCCTCTTCTGGAGTGTCTGAAGACAGCTACAGTGTACTTATATCTAATAAATAAATAAATAAATAAATAAAAAATAAATGAATAAATGAATAAATGAATAAATAAATAAATAAACATTTTTAAAAAGGATAAGTAAGAAAGAAAAATCAGGCAGGCCTGCCATCCTTATCTCTCTCTGTCTGTCTGTCTGTCTGATCCTCTGCAACTTGAGATGGGCCACCATATAGTTGCTGGTATTTGATCCCAAGTTCTCTGGAAGAGAAGACAATGGTGTTAATTGTTGAGCCCTTTCAGTGGCCCCACCCATCCTTAAATTTTTAGAAGTGTATGTGAGGCTGTGTTCATGTACATCATATGCAGACCATAAGAGGGATATAGATTCTCCAGAATCAGACACCCTCTTCTGGAGAGTCTGAAGACAGCTACAGTGTACTTATATCTAATAAATACATAAATAAATATATAAATAAACATTTTTTTAAAAAAAGATAAGAAAGAAAGACCAGGCAGGCCTGCCATCCTTATCACTGTCTGTATGTCTGTCTGTCTGATTCCCTGGAACTGGAGATGGGCCAAAATATAGTTGCTGGTAGTTGATCCCAGGTTCTCTGGAAGAGGAGACAATGCTGTTAATTGTTGAGCCCTTTCAGTGGCCCCACCCATCCTTAAATTTTTAGAAGTGTATGTGAGGCTGTGTTCATGTACATCATATGCAGACCATAAGAGGGATATAGATTCTCCAGAATCTGACACCCTCTTCTGGAGAGTCTGAAGACAGCTACAGTGTACTTATATCTAATAAATACATAAATAAATAAAAAAATGAATAATTGAATAAATAAATAAATAAATAAACATTTTTAAAAAGGATAAGAAAGCAAGAAAAATCAGGCAGGCCTGCCATCCTTATCTCTGTGTGTCTGTCCTTCTGTCTGTCTTATCCCATAGAACTTGAGATGGACCACCATATAGTTGCTGGTAGTTGATCCCACGTTCTTTGGAAGAGGAGAGAATGCTGTTAATTGTTGAGTCCTTTCAGTGGGCCCACCCATCTTTTAATTTTTAGAAGTATATGTGAGGCTGTGTTTATGTACATCACATGCAGACCATAAGAGGGATTTAGATTCTCCAGAAGATGACACCCTCTTTTAGAGTGTTTGAAGACAGCTACAGTGTACTTATATCTAATAAATAAATAAATAAATAAATAAATAAATAAATAAATAAATAAATAAATAAATAATAAACATTTTTTAAAGAAGATAAGACAGAAAGAAAGACCAGGCAGGCCTGCCATCCATATCTCTGTCTGTCTGTCTGTCTGTCTGTCAGTCTGATACCTGGGAACTGGAGATGGGCCACGAATAGTTGCTGGTAGTTGATCCCAGGTTCTCTGGAAGAGGAGACAATGCTGTTAATTGTTGAGCCCTTTCAGTGGCGCCACCCATCTTTAAATATTTAGAAGTATATGTGAGGCTGTGTTTTTGTACATCATATGCAGACCATAAGAGGGATTTAGATTCTCCAGAATCTGACACCCTCTTCTGGAGTGTCTGAAGACAGCTACAGTGTACTTATATCTAATAAATAAATAGATAATAAATAAATAAATAAATAAATAAATAAATAAATAAATAAATAAACATTTTTTAAAAAGGATAAGAAAGAAAGTAAGACAAGGCAGGCCTGCCATCCTTATCTCTGTCTGTCTGTCTGTCTGTCTGTCTGATCCCCTGGAACTTGAGATGGGCCACCATATAGTTGCTGGTAATTGATCCAAGGATCTCTGGAAGAAGAGACAATGCTGTTAATTGTTGAGCCCTATCAGTGGCCCCACACTTATTTAAATATTTAGAAGTATATGTGAGGCTGTGTTTTTGTACATCATATGCAGACCATAAGAGGGATTTAGATTCTCCAGAATCTGACACCCTCTACTGGAGTGTCTGAAGACAGCTACAGTGTACTTATATATAATAAATACATAAAAAATAAATAAATAAACATTTTTTAAAAAGGATAAGAAAGAAAGTAAGACCAGGCAGGCCTGCCATCCTTATCTCTGTCTGTCTCTCTGTCTGTCTGATCCCCTGGAACTGGAGATGGGCTACCATATAGTTGCTGGTAGTTGATACCAGGTTCTCTGGAAGAGGAGACAATGCTGTTAATTGTTGACCCCTATTTGTGGCCCTACCCATCTTTAAATTTTTAGAAGTGTATGTGAGGCTGTGTTTATGTACATCATATGCAGACCAGAAGAGGGATTTAGATTCATCAGTATCTGACACCCTCTTCTGGAGTGTCTGAAGACAGCTACAGTGTACATATATATAATAAATAAATAAATAAATAAATAAATAAATAAATAAATAAATAAACATTATTTAAATCGGATAAGAAGGAAATAAAACCAGGCAGTCCTGCCATCCTTTTCTCTGTCTGTCTGTCTGTCTGTCTGTCGTTCTGATCCCCTGGAACTGGAGATGGGCCACCATATAGGTGCTGGTAGTTGATCCCAGGTTCACTGGAAGAGGAGACAATGCTGTTAATTGTTGAGCCCTTTCAGTGGCCCCACCCATCGTTAAATTTTTAGTAGTATATGTGAGGCTGTGTTTATGTACATCATATGCAGACCATAAGAGGGATTTAGATTCTCCAGAATGTGACACCATCTTCTGGAGTGTCTGAAGACAGCTTCAGTGAACTTATATCTAATAAATAAATAATAAATAAATAAATAAATAAACATTATTTAAACCGGATAAGAAAAAAAGAAAGACCAGGCAGGCCTACCATCCTTATCTCTGTCTGTCTGTCTGTCTGTCGTTCTGATCCCCTGGAACTGGAGATGGGCCACCATATAGGTGCTGGTAGTTGATCCCAGGTTCTCTGGAAGAGGAGACAATGCTGTTAATTGTTGAGCGCTTTCAGTGGCCCCACCCATCGTTAAATTTTTAGTAGTATATGTGAGGCTGTGTTTATGTACATCATATGCAGACCATAAGAGGGTTTTAGATTCTCCAGAATCTGACACCCTCTTCTGGAGTGTCTGAAGACAGCTACAGTGTACTTATATCTAATAAATACATAAATAAATAAATAAATAAATAAATAAATAAATAAATAAATAAATAAACATTATTTTAAAAGGATAAGAAAGAAAGAAAGACCAGGCAGGCCTGCCCTCCTTACCTCTGTCTGTATGTCTGTCTGTCTGATCCCCTGGAACTCGAGATGGGCCACCATATAGTTGCTTGTAGTTGATCCCAGGTTCTCTGGAAGAAGAGACAATGCTGTTAATTGTTGAGCCCTTTCAGTGGCCACACCCATCTTTAAATTTTTAGAAGTGTCTGTGAATCTGTGTTTATGTCCATCATATGCAGACCATAAGAGTGATTTATATTCTCCAGAATCTGACACCCTCTTCTGGATTGTTTGAAGACAGCTACATTGTACTTATATCTAATAAATACATAAATAAATAAATAAACATTTTTTAAAAGGATAAGAAAGAAAAAAAAAAAAACAAGGAGGCCTGCCACCCTTGTCTGTCTGTCTCTTTGTCTGTCTGATCCCCTACAACATGAGATGGGCCACCATATAGTTGCTGGTAGTTGATCCCAGGTTCTCTGGTAGAGGAGACAATCCTGTTAATTGTTGAGCCCTTTCAGTGGACCCACACATCTTTAAAATTTTAGAAGTATATGTGAGGCTGTGTTTATGTACACAATATGCAGACCATAAGAGGGATTTAGATTCTCCAGAATCTGACACCCTCTTCTGGAGTGTCTGAAGACAGCTACAGTGTACTTATATATAATAAATAAATAAATAAATAAATAAATAAATAAATAAATAAATAAACATTTTTTAAAAAGGATAAGAAAGAAAGTAAAACCAGGCAGGCCTGCAATCCTTGTCTGTCTATCTGTCTGTCTGTCTGACCCCTGGAACTGGAGATGGGCCACCATATAGTTGCTGGTAGTTCATCCCAGGTTCTCTGGTAGAGGAGACAATGCTGTTAATTGTTGAGCCGATTCAGTGGCCCCACACATCTTTAACTTTTTAGAAGTATATGTGAGGCTGTGTTTATGTACATCATATGCAGACCATAAGAGGGATTTAGATTCTCCAGAATATGACACCCTCTTCTGAAGTGCCTGAAGACAGCTACAGTGTACTTATATCTAATAAATACATATATAAATAAATAAACATTTTTAAAATGTATAAGAAAGAAAGAAAAACCAGGCAGGTCTGCAATCCTTGTCTGTCTGTCTGTATGTATGTCTGTCTGATCCCCTGGAACTGGAGATGGGCCACAATATAGTTGCTGGTAGTTGATCCCAGGTCCTTTTGAAAATGAGACAATGCTGTTAATTGTTGAGCCCTTTCAGTGGCCCCACCCATCTTTAAATTTTTAGAAGTATATGTGACGCTGTGTTTATGTACATCATATGCTGTCCATAAGAGGGATATAGATTCTCCAGAATCTGACACCCTCTTCTGGAGAGTCTGAAGACAGCTACAGTGTACTTATATCTAATAAATACATAAATAAATAAATAAATAAATAAATAAATAAATAAATAAATAAATAAATGAATAAATGAATAAATAAATAAATAAACATTTTTAAAAAGGATATGAAAGAAAGAAAAATCAGGCAGGACTGCCATCCTTATCTCTGTCTGTCTGTCTGTCTGTCTGATCCCCTGGAACTGGAGATGGGCCACTATATAGTTGCTGGTAGTTGATCCCAGGTTGTCTGGAAGAAGAGACAATGCTGTTAATTGTTGAGCCCTTTCAGTGGCCCCACCCATCTTAAATTTTTAGAAGTGTATGTGAATCTGTGTATATGTCCATCAAATGCAGACCATAAGAGGGATTTATATTCTCCAGAATCTGACACCCTCTTCTAGAGTGTCTGAAGACAGCTACAGTGTACTTATATCTAATAAATACATAAATAAATAAATAAATAAATATTTTTTAAAAAGTATAAGAAAGAAAGAAAAGCCAGGGAGGCCTGCCACTCTTGTCTGTCTGTCTCTTTGTCTGCCTGATCCCCTGAAACTGGAGATGGGCCACCATATAGTTGCTGGTAGTTGATCCCAGTTTCTCAGGTAGAGGAGACAATGCTGTTAATTGTAGAGACCTCTCAGTGGCACCCCCCACCTTTAAATTTTTAGAAGTAAATGTGAGGCTGTGTTTATGTACATCATTTGCAGACCATAAGAGGGATTTAGATTCTCCAGAATCTGACACCCTCTACTGGAGTGTCTGAAGACAGCTACAGTGTACTTATATATAATAAATACATAAAAAAATAAATAAATAAACATTTTTTAAAAAGGATATGAAAGAAAGAAAAATCAGGCAGGACTGCCATCCTTATCTCTGTCTGTCTGTCTGTCTGTCTGATCCCCTGGAACTGGAGATGGGCTACCATATATTTGCTGGTAGTTGATACCAGGTTCTCTGGAAGAGGAGACAATGCTGTTAATTGTTGACCCCTATTTGTGGCCCTACCCATCTTTAAATTTTTAGAAGTGTATGTGAGGCTGTGTTTATGTACATCATATGCAGACCAGAAGAGGGATTTAGATTCATCAGTATCTGAAACCCTCTTCTGGAGTGTCTGAAGACAGCTACAGTGTACATATATATAATAAATAAATAAATAAATAAATAAATAAATAAATAAATAAATAAACATTATTTAAATCGGATAAGAAGGAAAGAAAACCAGGCAGTCCTGCCATCCTTATCTCTGTCTGTCTGTCTGTCTGTCTGTCGTTCTGATCCCGTGGAACTGGAGATGGGCCACCATATAGGTGCTGGTAGTTGATCCCAGGTTCTCTGGAAGAGGAGACAATGCTGTTAATTGTTGAGCCCTTTCAGTGGCCCCACCCATCGTTAAATTTTTAGTAGTATATGTGAGGCTGTGTTTATGTACATCATATGCAGACCATAAGAGGGATTTAGATTCTCGAGAATGTGACACCATCTTCTGGAGTGTCTGAAGACAGCTTCAGTGAACTTATATCTAATAAATAAATAAATAAATAAATAAATAAATAAATAAACATTATTTAAACCGGATAAGAAAAAAAGAAAGACCAGGCAGGCCTACCATCCTTATCTCTGTCTGTCTGTCTGTCTGTCGTTCTGATCCCCTGGAACTGGAGATGGGCCACCATATAGGTGCTGGTAGTTGATCCCAGGTTCTCTGGAAGAGGAGACAATGCTGTTAATTGTTGAGCGCTTTCAGTGGCCCCACCCATCGTTAAATTTTTAGTAGTATATGTGAGGCTGTGTTTATGTACATCATATGCAGACCATAAGAGGGTTTTAGATTCTCCAGAATCTGACACCCTCTTCTGGAGTGTCTGAAGACAGCTACAGTGTACTTATATCTAATAAATACATAAATAAATAAACATTTTTTAAAAAGGATAAGAAAGAAATAAAGAGCAGGCAGGCCTGCCAACCTTATCCTTGTCTGTCTGTCTGTCTGTCTGATCCCCTGGGAGTGGAGATGGGCCACCATATAGTTGCAGGTAGTTGATCCAAGGTTCTCTGGAAGAGGAGACAATGCTGTTAATTGCTGAGCCCTTTCAGTGGCCCCCCCCACCTTTAAATTTTAGGAACTAAATGTGAGGCTGTGTTTATGTACATCATATGCAGACCATAAGAGGGATTTAGATTCTCCAGAATCTGACACCTTCTTCTGGAGTGTCTGAAGACGGCTAGAGTGTACTTATATCTAATAAACATATAAATAAATAAATAAATAAATAAATAAATAAATAAATAAACATTTTTTAAAAAGGATAAGAAAGAAAGAAAGACCAGGCAGACCTGCCATCCTTATCTCTGTCAGTCTGTCTGTCTGTCAGTCTGTCTGATCTCTTGGAACTGGAGATGGGCCACGATATAGTTGCTGTTAGTTGATCCCAGGTCTCTGGAAGAGGAGACAATGCTGTTAATTTGTGAGCCTTTTCAGTGGCTCCACCTATCTTTAAATTTTTAGAAGTATATGTTAGGCTGTGTTTATGTACATCATATGCAGACCATAAGAGGGATTTAGATTCTCCAGAATCTGACACCCTCTTCTGGAGTGTCTGAAGACAGCTACAGTGTACTTATATCTAATAAATACATAGATAAATAAATAAATAAATAAGTAAACATTTTTTTAAAAGGATAAGAAAGAAATAAAGACCAGGCAGGCCTGCCAACCTTATCATTGTCTGTCTGTCTGTCTGACTGATCCCCTGGAACTGGAGATGGGCCACCATATAGTTGCTGGTAGTTGATCCCAGGTACTCTGGAAGAGGAGACAATGCTGTTAATTGTTGAGCTTTTAGAGTGGCCCCACCCTTCTTTAAATTTTTAGAAGTATATGTGAGGCTGTGTTTACGTACATCATATGCAGACCATAAGAGGGATTTAGATTCTCCAGAATCTGACACCATCTTCTGGAGTGTCTGAACAGTTACAGTGTACTTATATCTAAAAAAATATATAAAAAATAAATAAATAAATAAATAAATAAATAAATAAATAAATAAACATTTTTTAAAAAGGAAAAGACAGAAAGAAAGACCAGGCAGGCCTGCCATCCATATCTCTGTCTGTCTGTCTGTCTGTCAATCTGATACCTGGGAACTGGAGATGGGCCACGAATAGTTGCTGGTAGTTGATCCCAAGTTCTCTGGAGGAGGAAACAATGCTGTTAATTGTTGAGCCCTTTCAGTGGCGCCACCCATCTTTAAATATTTAGAAGTATATGTTAGGCTGTGTTTATGTACATCATATGCAGACCATAAGAGTGATTTAAATTCTACAGAATCTGACACCCTCTTCTGGAGTGTCTGAAGACAGCTACAGTGTACTTATATCTAATAAATACATAGATAAATAAATAAATAAATAAATAAACATTTTTTAAAAAGGATAAGAAAGAAAGAAAGAACAGTCAGGCCTGCCATCCATTTCTCTGTCTGTCTGTCTGTCTGTCGATCTGATCCCCGGGAACTGGAGATGGGCCACCATATAGTTGCTGGTAGTTGATACCAGGTTCTCTGGAAGAGGAGACAATGCTGTTAATTGTTGACCCCTATTTGTGGCCCTACCCATCTTTAAATTTTTAGAAGTGTATGTGAGGCTGTGTTTATGTACATGATATGCAGACCAAAAGAGGGATTTAGGTTCATCAGTATCTGACACCCTCTTCTGGAGTGTCTGAAGACAGCTACAGTGTACTTATATCTAATAAATAAATAAATAAATAAATAAATAAATAAATAAATAAATAAACAAACATTATTTAAACCGGATAAGAAAGAAAGAAAGACCAGGCCGGCCTGCCATCCTTATCACTGTCTGTATGTCTGTCTGTCTGATCCCCTGGAATTGGTAATGGGCCACCATATAGTTGCTGGTAGTTGATCCCAGGTACTCTAGAAGAGGAGACAATGCTGTTAATTGTTGAGCTTTTAGAGTGGCCCCACCATTCTTTAAATTTTTAGAAGTATATGTGAGGCTGTGTTTATGTACATCATATGCAGACCATAAGAGGGATTTAGATTCTCCAGAATCTGACACCCTCTTCTGGAGTGTCTGAACAGCTACAGTGTACTTATATCTAATAAATAAATAAATAAATAAATAAATAAATAAATAAATAAATAAAAAAATAAAAAATAAACATTTTTTAAAAAAGATAAGACAGAAAGAAAGACCAGGCAGGACTGCCATCCATATCTCTGTCTGTCTGTCTGTCTGTCTGTCAGTCTGATACCTGGGAACTGGAGATGGGCCACGAATAGTTGCTGGTAGTTGATCCCAGGTTCTCTGGAAGAGGAGACAATGCTGTTAATTGTTGAGACCTTTCAGTGGCGCCACCCATCTTTAAATATTTAGAAGTATATGTGAGGCTGTGTTTTTGTACATCATATGCAGACCATAAGAGGGATTTAGATTCTCCAGAATCTGACACCCTCTTCTGGAGTGTCTGAATACAGCTACAGTGTACTTATATCTAATAAATAAATAGATACTAAATAAATAAATAAATAAATAAATAAATAAATAAACATTTTTTAAAAAGGATAAGAAAGAAAGTAAGACAAGGCAGGCCTGCCATCCTTATCTCTGTCTGTCTGTCTGTCTGTCTGTCTGATCCCCTGGAACTGGAGATGGGCCACCATATAGTTGCTGGTAATTGATCCAAGGATCTCTGGAAGAAGAGACAATGCTGTTAATTGTTGAGCCCTATCAGTGGCCCCACACTTATTTAAATATTTAGAAGTATATGTGAGGCTGTGTTTATGTACATCATATTCAGATTATAAGAGGATTTAGATTCTCCAGAATCTGACACCCTCTACTGGAGTGTCTGAAGACAGCTACAGTGTACTTATATATAATAAATACATAAAAAAATAAATAAATAAACATTTTTTAAAAAGGATATGAAAGAAAGAAAAATCAGGCAGGACTGCCATCCTTATCTCTGTCTGTCTGTCTGTCTGTCTGATCCCCTGGAACTGGAGATGGGCTACCATATATTTGCTGGTAGTTGATACCAGGTTCTCTGGAAGAGGAGACAATGCTGTTAATTGTTGACCCCTATTTGTGGCCCTACCCATCTTTAAATTTTTAGAAGTGTATGTGAGGCTGTGTTTATGTACATCATATGCAGACCAGAAGAGGGATTTAGATTCATCAGTATCTGAAACCCTCTTCTGGAGTGTCTGAAGACAGCTACAGTGTACATATATATAATAAATAAATAAATAAATAAATAAATAAATAAATAAATAAATAAATAAATAAATAAATAAACATTATTTAAATCGGATAAGAAGGAAAGAAAACCAGGCAGTCCTGCCATCCTTATCTCTGTCTGTCTGTCTGTCTGTCTGTCGTTCTGATCCCGTGGAACTGGAGATGGGCCACCATATAGGTGCTGGTAGTTGATCCCAGGTTCTCTGGAAGAGGAGACAATGCTGTTAATTGTTGAGCCCTTTCAGTGGCCCCACCCATCGTTAAATTTTTAGTAGTATATGTGAGGCTGTGTTTATGTACATCATATGCAGACCATAAGAGGGATTTAGATTCTCGAGAATGTGACACCATCTTCTGGAGTGTCTGAAGACAGCTTCAGTGAACTTATATCTAATAAATAAATAAATAAATAAATAAATAAATAAATAAATAAATAAATAAACATTATTTAAACCGGATAAGAAAAAAAGAAAGACCAGGCAGGCCTACCATCCTTATCTCTGTCTGTCTGTCTGTCTGTCGTTCTGATCCCCTGGAACTGGAGATGGGCCACCATATAGGTGCTGGTAGTTGATCCCAGGTTCTCTGGAAGAGGAGACAATGCTGTTAATTGTTGAGCGCTTTCAGTGGCCCCACCCATCGTTAAATTTTTAGTAGTATATGTGAGGCTGTGTTTATGTACATCATATGCAGACCATAAGAGGGTTTTAGATTCTCCAGAATCTGACACCCTCTTCTGGAGTGTCTGAAGACAGCTACAGTGTACTTATATCTAATAAATACATAAATAAATAAACATTTTTTAAAAAGGATAAGAAAGAAATAAAGAGCAGGCAGGCCTGCCAACCTTATCCTTGTCTGTCTGTCTGTCTGTCTGATCCCCTGGGAGTGGAGATGGGCCACCATATAGTTGCAGGTAGTTGATCCAAGGTTCTCTGGAAGAGGAGACAATGCTGTTAATTGCTGAGCCCTTTCAGTGGCCCCCCCCACCTTTAAATTTTAGGAACTAAATGTGAGGCTGTGTTTATGTACATCATATGCAGACCATAAGAGGGATTTAGATTCTCCAGAATCTGACACCTTCTTCTGGAGTGTCTGAAGACGGCTAGAGTGTACTTATATCTAATAAACATATAAATAAATAAATAAATAAATAAATAAATAAATAAATAAACATTTTTTAAAAAGGATAAGAAAGAAAGAAAGACCAGGCAGACCTGCCATCCTTATCTCTGTCAGTCTGTCTGTCTGTCAGTCTGTCTGATCTCTTGGAACTGGAGATGGGCCACGATATAGTTGCTGTTAGTTGATCCCAGGTCTCTGGAAGAGGAGACAATGCTGTTAATTTGTGAGCCTTTTCAGTGGCTCCACCTATCTTTAAATTTTTAGAAGTATATGTTAGGCTGTGTTTATGTACATCATATGCAGACCATAAGAGGGATTTAGATTCTCCAGAATCTGACACCCTCTTCTGGAGTGTCTGAAGACAGCTACAGTGTACTTATATCTAATAAATACATAGATAAATAAATAAATAAATAAATAAACATTTTTTTAAAAGGATAAGAAAGAAATAAAGACCAGGCAGGCCTGCCAACCTTATCATTGTCTGTCTGTCTGTCTGACTGATCCCCTGGAACTGGAGATGGGCCACCATATAGTTGCTGGTAGTTGATCCCAGGTACTCTGGAAGAGGAGACAATGCTGTTAATTGTTGAGCTTTTAGAGTGGCCCCACCCTTCTTTAAATTTTTAGAAGTATATGTGAGGCTGTGTTTACGTACATCATATGCAGACCATAAGAGGGATTTAGATTCTCCAGAATCTGACACCATCTTCTGGAGTGTCTGAACAGTTACAGTGTACTTATATCTAAAAAAATATATAAAAAATAAATAAATAAATAAATAAATAAATAAATAAATAAATAAATAAACATTTTTTAAAAAGGAAAAGACAGAAAGAAAGACCAGGCAGGCCTGCCATCCATATCTCTGTCTGTCTGTCTGTCTGTCAATCTGATACCTGGGAACTGGAGATGGGCCACGAATAGTTGCTGGTAGTTGATCCCAAGTTCTCTGGAGGAGGAAACAATGCTGTTAATTGTTGAGCCCTTTCAGTGGCGCCACCCATCTTTAAATATTTAGAAGTATATGTTAGGCTGTGTTTATGTACATCATATGCAGACCATAAGAGGGATTTAGATTCTACAGAATCTGACACCCTCTTCTGGAGTGTCTGAAGACAGCTACAGTGTACTTATATCTAATAAATACATAGATAAATAAATAAATAAATAAATAAACATTTTTTAAAAAGGATAAGAAAGAAAGAAAGAACAGTCAGGCCTGCCATCCATTTCTCTGTCTGTCTGTCTGTCTGTCGATCTGATCCCCGGGAACTGGAGATGGGCCACCATATAGTTGCTGGTAGTTGATACCAGGTTCTCTGGAAGAGGAGACAATGCTGTTAATTGTTGACCCCTATTTGTGGCCCTACCCATCTTTAAATTTTTAGAAGTGTATGTGAGGCTGTGTTTATGTACATGATATGCAGACCAAAAGAGGGATTTAGGTTCATCAGTATCTGACACCCTCTTCTGGAGTGTCTGAAGACAGCTACAGTGTACTTATATCTAATAAATAAATAAATAAATAAATAAATAAATAAATAAATAAATAAATAAACAAACATTATTTAAACCGGATAAGAAAGAAAGAAAGACCAGGCAAGCCTGCCATCCTTATCTCTGTCTGTCTGTCTGTCTGTCTGTCTGTCGTTCTGATCCCCTGGATCTGGAGATGGGCCACCATATAGGTGCTGGTAGTTGATCCCAGGTTCTCTGGTAGAGGAGACAATGCTGTTAATTGCTGAGCCCTTTCAATGGTCCCCCCACCTTTAAATTTTAAGAAGTAAATGTGAGGCTGTGTTTATGTACATCATATGCAGACCATAAGAGGGATTTAGATTCTCCAGAATCTGACACCCTCTTCTGGAGTGTCTGAAGACAACTACAGTGTACTTATATCTAATAAATAAATAAATAAGTAAATAAATAAATAAACATTATTTTAAAAGGATAAGAAAGAAAGAAAGACCAGGCAGGCCTGCCCTCCTTATCTCTGTCTGTATGTCTGTCTGTCTGTCTGTCTGATCCCCTGGAACTCGAGATGGGCCACCATATAGTTGCTTGTAGTTGATCCCAGGTTCTCTGGAAGAAGAGACAATGCTGTTAATTGTTGAGCCCTTTCAGTGGCCCCACCCATCTTTAAATTTTTAGAAGTGTATGTGAATCTGTGTTTATGTCCATCATATGCAGACCATAAGAGGGATTTATATTCTCCAGAATCTGAAACCCTATTCTGGAGTGTCTGAAGACAGCTACAGAGTACTTATATCTAATAAATACATAAATAAATAAACATTTTTTAAAAAGGATAAGAAAGAAAGAAAAACCAGAGAGGCCTGCCACCCTTGTCTGTCTGTCTCTTTGTCTGCCTGACCCCTGGAACTGGAGATGGGCCACCATATAGTTGCTGGTAGTTGATCCCAGGTTCTCTGGTAGAGGAGACAATGATGTTAATTGTTGAGCCCTTTCAGTGGCCCCACACATCTTAAATTTTTAGAAGTATATGTGAGGCTGTGTTTATGTACATCATATGCAGACCTTAAGAGGGATTTAGATTCTCCACAATCTGACACAATCTTCTGGAGTGTCTGAAGACAGCTACAGTGTACTTATATATAATAAATAAATAAAGAAATAAATAAATAAACATTTTTTAAAAAGGATAAGAAAGAAAGTAAAACCAGGCAGGCCTGCAATCCTTGTCTGTCTGTCTGTCTGTCTGTCTGTCTGTCTGTCTGATCCCCTGGAACTGGAGATGGGCCACCATATAGTTGCGGCTAGTTGATCCCAGGTTCTCTGGTAGAGGAGACAATGCTGTTAATTTTTGAGCCTTTTCAGTGGCCCCACACATCTTTAAATTTTTAGAAGTATATGTGAGGCTGTGTTTATGTACATCATATGCAGTCCATAAGAGGTATTTAGATACTCCAGAATATGACACCCTCTTCTGAAGTACCTGAAGACAGCTACAGTGTACTTATATCTAATAAATACATATATAAATAAATAAACATTTTTTAAAATGTATAATAAAGAAAAAAAAAAACCAGGCAGGACTGCAATCCTTGTCTGTCTGTCTGTATGTATCTCTGTCTGATCCCCTGGAACTGGAGATGGGCCACCATATAGTTGCTGGTAGTTGATCCCAGGTTCTCTGAAAGAGGAGACAATGCTGTTAATTGTTGAGCCCTTTCAGTGGCCCCACACATCTTTAAATTTTTAGGAGTATATTTGAGGCTGTGTTCATGTACATCATATGCAGACCATAAGAGGGATATAGATTCTCCAGAATCTGACACCCTCTTCTGGAGAGTCTGAAGACAGCTACAGTGTACTTATATCTAATAAATAAATAAATAAATAAATAAATAAATAAATAAATAAATAAACATTTTTTTTTAAAAAAAATAAGAAAGAAAGAAAAATCAGGCAGGCCTGCCATCCTTATCTCTGTCTGTCTGTCTGTCTGTCTGTCTTATCCCCTGGAACTTGAGATGGGCCACCATATAGTTGCTGGTAGTTGATCCCACGTTCTCTGGAAGAAGAGACAATGCTGTGAATTGTTGAGCCCTTTCAGTGGGCCCACCCTTCTTTTAATTTTTAGAAGTATATATGAGGCTGTGTTTATGTACATCATATGCAGACCATAAGAGGGATTTAGATTCTCCAGAAGATGACACCCTCTTCTAGAGGGTCTGAAGACAGCTACAGTGTACTTATATCTAATAAATACATAAATAAATAAATAAATAAATAAATAAATAAATAAATATTTTTTTTAACGTATAAGAAAGAAAGAAAGACCAGGCAGGCCTCCATCCTTATCTCTATCAGTCTGTCTGTCAGTCTGTCTGAACCCTTGGAACTGGAAATGGGCCACCATATAGTTGCTGTTAGTTGATCCCAGGTTCTCTGGAAGAGGAGACAATGCTGTTAATTGTTGAGCCCTTTCAGTGGCTCCACCTATCTTTAAATTTTTAGAAGTATAATTTAGGCTGTGTTTATGTACATCATATGCAGACCATAAGAGGGATTTAGATTCTCCAGATTTTGACACCCTCTTCTGGAATGTCTGAAGACAACTACAGTGTACTTATATCTAATAAATACATAAATACATAAATAAATAAATAAATAAATAAATAAATAAATAAATAAATAAATATTTTTTAAAAAGGATAAGAAAGAAAGAAAAACCAGGGAGGCCTGCCACCCTTTTCTGTCTGTCTCTTTGTCTGCCTGATCCCCTGGAACTGGAGATGGACCACCATATACTTGCTGGTAGTTGATCCCAGGTTCTCTGGTAGAGGAGACAATGCTGTTAATTGTTGAGCCCTCTCAGTGGCCCCACACATCTTTAAAATTTTAGAAGTATATGTCAGGCTGTGTTTATGTACATCATATGCAGACCATAAGAGGGATTTAGATTCTCCAGAATCTGACACCCTCTTCTGGAGTGTCTGAAGACAGCTACAGTGTACTTATATCTAATAAATACATAAATAAATAAATAAACATTTTTTAAAAAATGATAAGAAAAAAAGAAAGACCAGGCAGGCCTGCCATCCTTATCTCTGTCTGTCTGTCTGTCTGTCTGTCTGTCTGTCTGTCTGTCTGATCTTCTGGAACTGGAGATGGGCCACAATAGTGTCTGATAGTTGATCACAGGTTCTCTGGAAGAGGAGACAATGCTGTTAATTGTTGACCCTTATTTGTGGCCCCACCCATCTTTAAATTTTTAGAAGTATATGTGAGGCTGTGTTTATGTACATCATATGCAGACCATAAGAGGGATTTAGATTCTCCAGAAACTGACACACTCTAATGGAGTGTCTGAAGACAGCTACAGTGTACCTATATCTAATAAATACATAAATAAATAAATAAACATTTCTTAAAAAGAATAAAAAGAAAGAAAGACCAGGCAGGCCTCCATCCTTATCTCTATCTGTGTGTATGTCTGTCTCTTTGTCTGATCCCCTGGAACTGGAGATGGGCCACCATATACTTGCTGGTAGTTGATCCCAGGTTCTCTGGTAGAGGAGACAATGCTGTTAATTGTTGAGCCCTCTCAGTGGCCCCACACATCTTTAAATTTTTAGAAATGTATGTGAGGCTGTGTTTATGTACATCATATGGAGACCATAAGAGGGATTTAGATTCTCCAGAATCTGACACCCTCTTCTGGAGTGTCTGAAGACAGCTACAGTGTACTTATATATAATAAATACATAAATAAATAAATAAATAAATAAACATTTTTTAAAAAGGATAAGAAAAAAAGAAAAACCAGGCAGGCCTGCCATCCTTGACTGTTTGTCTGTCTGTCTGTCTGATCCCCTGGAACTGGAAATGGGCAACCATATAGTGGCTGGTAGTTGATCCCAGGTTCTCTGGAAGAGGAGACAATGCTGTTAATTGTTGAGCCCGTTCAGTGGCCCCACACATCTTTAAATTTTTAGAAGTATATGTGAGGCTGTGTTTATGTACATCATATGAGGCCCATAAGAGGGATTTAGATTCTCCAGAATCTGGCACCCTCTTCTGGAGTGTGTGAAGACAGCTACAGTGTACTTATATCTAATAAATAAATAAAGAAAGAAATAAAGAAAGAAAGAAATAAATAAACATTTTTAAAAGGTATAAGAAAGAAAGAAAAACCACCAGGCCTGCCATACTTGTCTTTCTGTCTTGCCTAGCCCCTTGCCTAGCCTAGCCTAGCCTAGCCCCTTGCGTAGCCTAGCCTAGCCTCTTGCCTAGCCTAGCCTAGCCCCTTGGCTAGCCTAGACCTGCCTTGCCTATCCCTGCCTATCCCTGTCTTTAACCAGGCTGGCCTCAAACTCAGAAACTGACTGCCTCTGCCTCCAGAGTGCTCTCATTAAGAGCTCGAGCCACCGCTGACTGTTGGGTTTTCTAAGTATTACATAGGTATGGTCTGTTTCTCAGCTGTGAAACCCTAATTAACACATGTAGTCTGTCCTAGGTCAGCCATAGCTACAGACTGAGGCCTTTTCTAAAACAAAACAAAAGAAAACAAAAAATAGAAATAATAAAATAAATAAATGAAGCAACCACATGATATCTTTTCTTTCTTTCAATGATACTCAGAGCTTGAAGCAGTTCACCCATGAGACCTCAGCTCCGGACTTTGAGGCTCTTTCCCTAACAAGTATTATGGCTGAACCTGAGGGCTTCTACTGCTGATTTGTGTCCCCCACTTTAAAAAAAATAGTTGTTTACAAAGGCTGCAGGTTCTTAGCCCTGTTCCTTGTTACAGTTGAGTCACAGCCCTGAAAGTTCAGTGGTAGTTAAAGGCACTGAGAAGGGCTTCCTATAGACATCGAAGACGAAGTCTTTGTTATTAAAAAAGTTAATCTGGATTCCCCCACCCCCTGGCATCCTTAGAATTCCTAGAAAGGAAGGCAGGGACCTGGACAGAAGGGTGCAAGGCTACTGGTGTTTGTAAGTGGTAACAGAAAGCTTTCTCTTGTTGGTACCCTACCCCAAGTTACATTGTCACTTCTTTTTCCTAGTTGTTGTTTTGTCGGTTTGTATTCTCAACATAGACCCTTTTCCTTCCTAACCTTGGCTGTCCTGAACCTTACTGTCCTTGAACTCAGTGATTTGCCTGTCTTGCTGGGATGAAACTGTGAGCTACCATCCAGAAGGAAGCACCCTGCTGAGGTTACATTGGGGTCTCTTCCATTTTCCTCTATGAACATGCATATGGCAGGCCTGTTCTTTCTTTTTTACTTTTCCTTTTCTTTTTAAAGATTTATTTATTTATTATATTTAAGTATGCTGTAGCTATGTTCAGACACTCCAGAAGAGTGTGTCAGATGCTGAAGAATCTAAATCATTCTTATTGTCTGCATATGATGTATATAAACACAGCCTCACATATACTCAAAAAAAAAAAAAAAGAATGAAAGATGTGGCTACAGAGAGGGCTCAACAATTAAGAGCATTGTCTCCTCTTCCAGAGAACCTGGGCTCAATTACCAGTATATATATATGGTGGCCCATCTCCAGTTCCAGGGGATCTAATACTCTGTTCTGGAGTCTGTGGGCACAGCATACACATGCAAAAAATTCTTACACTAAAAATAAAATTGATCATTGAGAGAGAGGAGAAAGAGTGGGTGAGAGAGAGGGGAAGTAATCATAACTCCTGACGAGTTTGAAGACCTGAGCTTCATCACTCACACAAATAAATAAATGCAAAATATTTTTTATAAATAAACTCTGCCATTGCCCTTTAAAATTTCCTAGAAAACAAGTTTTATGAGCAACAGTTATATTTACTATATCTAAAGGACAGTCATGAGCATATTCTCTAAATAGAAAAAGGCCTGTTAGTCTTAGAAATGGAAAAGACAAACCAAGGAAGTTTTACAATTACATAATGAGGCAGCTCAGCCCAGCACTCAGGTTGGAAGTAAGACTCGAGAATAGGATACACCTGAAGACAGACAGCCATTGCTTTTTGTTTCGGAGGCTGAAAGGATACACCTGAAGACAGCCAATGCTGTGTGTGCTTGATGGTGATCTGGTAATTTTTTTTTTAATTTTTAAAAACTTTAACACTTTTTATAAAACTTTTATAAAAACTTTTTATTCTCCTTGGTTTCTTTCTTTCTTTCTTTCTTCTTTCTTTCTTTCTTTCTTTCTTTCTTTCTTTCTTTCTTTCTTTCTTTCTTTCTTTCTTTCTTTCTTTTTTCAGGTTTTCTCACCATATTGCAGGTACTACAAGTTTGATTTTCTTATTTTTTGACTGTTTCAGGGTTTCTCACCATATTGCAGGTCCTACTGTGTGATTTTATCATTTTTCGACTTTTTCAGGTTTTCTCATCATATTCCAATTCCTAGAGTGTGATTTTCTCATTTTTCGACTTTTTCAGGGATTCTCACCATATTGCAGGTCCTAAAAGTGTGAATTTCTTATTTTTCGACTTTTGCAGGGTTTCTCACCATGTTCCAGCTACTACAGTGTATTTTTCTCATTTTTTAAAATTTTCACGGTCTCTCATCTTATTCAAAGTCGAACAGTGTGATTTTCTCATTTTTCGACTTTTTCAGGGTTTCTCACCATATTGCAGGTACTACAAGTTTGATTTTCTTATTTTTCAAATGTTTCAGGGTTTCTCACCATATTCCAGGTCCTACTGTGTGATTTTCTCACGTTAAGACTTTTTCAGTGTTTCTCACCATATTCTAGGTACTACAGTGTGATTTTCTCATTTTTTGACTTTTTCAGAGTTTATCACCATATTCCAGGTCCTAATGTGTGATTTTCTCATTTTTAGACATTTTCAGTGTTTCTGATCATATTCCAGGTCCTACAGTATGATTGTTCTCATGTTAAGACTTTTTCAGTGTTTCTCACCATATTCCAGGTCCTACTGCATATTTTGCTCATTTTTTACTTTTTCAGGGTTTCTCACCATATTCCAAGTCCTATATGGTGATTTTCTCATTTTTTGACTTTTTCAGGGTTTCTCATCTTACTCCAAGTCCTACAGTGTGATTTTCTCATTTTTTGACTTTTATGGGTTTCTCACCATATTGCGGGTCCTACAAGTGTGAATTTCTTATTGTTGGACTTTTTCAGGGTTTCTCACCATATTCCAGCTCCTACAGTGTATTTTTGTCATTTTTTGTCTTTTTCACGGTTTCTCATCTTATTCCAAGTCCTACAGTGTGATTTTCTCATTTTTCAACTTTTTCAGGGTTTCTCACCATATTGCAGGTCCTACTGTGTGATTTTCTCATTTTTTGACTTTTTCAGGGTTTCTCACCATATTCCAGGTCCTACTGCATGATTTTCTCATTTTTCGACTTTTTCAGGGTTTCTCACCATATTCCAAGTCGTACAGTGTGATTTTCTCATTTTTTGACTTTTTCAGGGTTTCTCATCATATTCCAAGTCCTACAGTGTGATTTTCTCATTTTTTTGACTTTTTCAGGGTTTCTCATATTATTCCATGTCCTAGAGTGTTATTTTTCTAATTTGTCGACTCTTTCAGAGTTTCTCCACTTATTCCATGTATTACAGTGTGATTTTTCTCAGTTTTGGACTTTTTCAGGGTTTCTCAACTTATTCCAGGACCTACAGTTTGATTTTCTCATTTTTTGACTTTTTCAGGGTTTCTCACCATATTCCAGGTCCTACAGTGTGATTTTCTCATTTTTTTACTTTTTCAGGGTTTCTCATCATATTCCAAGTCCTAGAGTGTGTTTTTCTCTTTTTTTGACTTTTTCAGGGGTTTCTCACCATATTCCAGGTCCTACAGTGTGATTTTCTCATTTTAAGACTTTTTCATGGTTTCTCACCATATTCCAGGTCCTACTGCATGATTTTCTCATTTTTCGACTTTTTCAGGGTTCCTCACCATATTCCAAGTCCTACAGTGTGATTTTCTCATTTTTCGACTTTTTAGGGTTTCTCATCATATTCCAAGTCCTACAGTGTGATTTTCTCATTTTTTGACTTTTTCAGGGTTTCTCATCTTATTCCATGTCCTAGAGTGTTATTTTTCTAATTTGTTGACTCTTTCAGAGTTTCTCCACTTACTCCATGTATTACAGAGTGATTTTTCTCATTTTTTTACTTTTTCAGGGGTTTCTCACCATATTCCAGGTCCTACAGTGTGATTTTCTCATTTTAAGCCTTTTTCAGTGTTTCTCACCATATTCCAACCCTACAGCGTGATTTTCTCATTTTTTGACTTTTATGGGTTTCTCATCATATTCCAAGTCCTAAAGTGTGATTTTCTCATTTTTTGACTTTTTCAGTGTTTCTCACCATATTCCAGGTCCTACAGTGTGATTTTCTCATTTTAAGACTTTTTCAGGGTTTCTAACCATATTGGAGGTCAAACAAGTGTGAGTTTCTTATTTTTCGACTTTATCAGGTTTTCTCACCATATTCCAGCTCCTACAGTGTATTTTTCTCATTTTTAGACTTTTTCACGTTTTCTCACAATATTCCTGGTCCTACAGCGTGATTTTCTCATTTTTCGACTTTTCAGGGTTTCTCACCATATTCCAAGTCATACAGTGTGATTTTCTCATTTTTTGACTTTTTCAGGGTTTCTCATCATATTCCAAGTCCTACAGTATGATTTTCTCATTTTTTGACTTTTCGGGGTTTCTCATCTTATTCCAAGTCCTAGAGTGTGATTTTTCTAATTTTTTGACTTCTTCAGATTATATCACCATTATCCATGTACTACAGTGTGATTTTTCTCATTTTTTGACTTTTTCAGTGTTTCTCACCCATATTGGTGGTCCTACAAGTGTATTTTTCTTATTTTTCGACTTTTTCGGGGTTTCTCACCATATTCCAGCTCCTACAGTGTATTTCTCTCATTTTTTGACTTTTTCATGATTTCTCATCTTATTCCAAGTCCTACAGTGTGATTTTCTCATTTTTTCGAATTTTTCAGGGCTTCTCACCATATTGCAGGTACTACAAGTTTGAATTTCTTATTTTTCGACTGTTTCAGGGTTTCTCACCATATTGCAGGTCCTACTGTGTGATTTTCTCATTTTTCGACTTTTTCAGGGTTTCTCATCATATTCCAAGTCCTAGAGTGTGATTTTCTCATTTTTCGAGTTTTTCAGGGATTCTCACCATATTGCAGGTCCTACAAGTGTGAATATCTTATTTTTCGACTTTTGCAGGGTTTCTCACCATGTTCCATCTACTACAGTGTATTTTTCTCATTTTTAAAATTTTCACGGTTTCTCATCTTATTCCAAGTCGAACAGTGTGATTTTCTCATTTTTCGACTTTTTCAGGGTTTCTCACCATATTGCAGGTACTACAAGTTTGATTTTCTTATTTTTCAAATATTTCAGGGTTTCTCACCATATTCCAGGTCCTACTGTGTGATTTTCTCACGTTAAGACTTTTTCAGTGTTTCTCACCATATTCTAGGTACTACAGTATGATTTTCTCATTTTTTGACTTTTTCAGGTTTTTTCATCTTATTCCAAGTCCTAGAGTGTGATTTTCTCCTTTTCGGACTTTTTCAGGGTTTTCTCAAAATATTCCAGGTCCTACAGTGTAATTTTCTCATTTTTTGACTTTTTCAGGGTTTCTCATCATATTGTAGGTCCTACAAGTATGAATTTCTTATTTTTCGACTTTTTCAGATATTCTCACCATATTCCAGGTCCTAATGTGTGACTTTTTAATTTTTAGACTTTTTCAGTGTTTCTGACCATATTCCAGGTCCTACTGCATGATTTGCTCATTTTTTGACTTTTTCAGGGTTTCTCACCATATTCCAAGTCCTATAGTGTGATTTTCTCATTTTTTGACTTTTTCAGGGTTTCTCATCTTACTCCAAGTCCACAGTGTGATTTTCTCATTTTAAGACTTTTTCAGGTTTTCTCACCATATTCCAGGTCCTACTGCATGATTTTCTCATTTTTCGACTTTTTCAGGGTTCCTCACCATATTCCAAGTCCTACAGTGTGATTTTCTCATTTTTCGACTTTTTTAGGGTTTCTCATCATATTCCAAGTCCTACAGTGTGATTTTCCTCATTTTTTGACTTTTTCAGGGTTTCTCATGTTATTCCATGTCCTAGAGTGTTTTTTTTCTAATTTGTTGACTCTTTCAGAATTTTCTCCACTTATTCCATGTATTACAGTGTGATTTTTCTCATTTTTGACTTTTTTCAGGGTTTCTCACCATATTCCAGGACCTACAGTTTGATTTTCTCATTTTTTGACTTTTTCAGGGTTTCTCACCATATTCCAGGTCCTACAGTGTGATTTTCTCATTTTAAGACTTTTTCAGTGTTTTCTCACCAAATTGCCGCTCCTAATGCGTGATTTTTTCTTTTTTCGAGTTTTTCAGTGTTTCTCATCATATTCCAAGTCCTAAAGTGTGATTTTCTCATTTTTCGACTTTTTCAGTGGTTCTCACCATATTCCAGGTCCTACAGTGTGATTTTCTCATTTTTCGACTTTTTCAGGTTTTCTCACCGTATTCCAGCTCCTACAGTGTATTTTTCTCATTTTTAGACTTTTTCACGTTTTCTCACAATATTCCTGGTCCTACTGCGTGATTTTCTCATTTTTCGACTTCTCTCACCCTATGCAGGTCCTACAAGTGTGAATTTCTTATTTTTTGACTTTTTTCAGGGTTTCTCACCATATTCCAGCTCCTTCAGTGTATTTTTTCTCATTTTTTGACTTTTTCAGGGTTTCTCACCATATTGCAGATACGACAAATTTGATTTTCTTATTTTTCGACTGCTTCAGGGTTTCTCACCATATTCCAGGTCCTACTGTGTGATTTTCTCATTTTTCGACTTTTTCAGTGTTTTCTCACCATATTCAAGGTACTACAGTGTTATTTTCTCATTTTTTTACTTTTTCAGGTTCTCTCATCATATTCCAAGTCCTACAGGGTGACTTTCTCTTTTTTCGACTTTTAAAGTGTTTCTCAACATATTCCAGGTCCACCAGTGTAATTTTCTCATTTTTTGACTTTTCAGGGTTTCTCATCATATTCCAAGTCCTAGAGTGTGATTTTCTCATTTTTCGAGTTTTTCAGTGATTCTCACCATATTGCAGGTCCTACAAGTGTGTATTTCTTATTTTTCGACTTTTGCAGGGTTTCTCACTATGTTCCAACTACTACAGTGTATTTTATTCATTTTTTAAAATTTTCACAGTCTCTCATCTTATTCCATGTCCTATAGTGTGATTTTCTCATATTTCGACTTTTTCAGGGGTTTCTCACCATATTGCAGGTACTACAAGTTTGATTTTCTCATTTTTCAAATGTTTCAGGGTTTCTCACCATATTCCAGGTCCTACTGTGTGATTTTCTCACGTTAAGAACTTTTTCAGTATTTCTCACCATATTCTAGGTACTACAGTGTGATTTATTTCATTTTTTTACTTTTTCAGGTTTTCTCATCATATTCCAAGTCCTAGAGTGTGATTTTCTCTTTTTTGGACTTTTTCAGGGTTTCTCACCATATTGTAGGTCCTACAAGTGTGAATTTCTTATGTTTTCGACTTTTTCAGAGTTTCTCACCATATTCCAGGTCCTACTGCGTGATTTCTCATTTTTCGACTTTTTCAGGGGTTTCTCACCATATTCCAGTACTACTGCGTGATTTTCTCATGTTTTTGACTATTTCAGAGTTTATCACCATATTCCAGGTCCTACTGTGTTATTTTCTCATTTTAATACTTTTTTAGTGTTTCTCACCATATTCCAGGTACTACAGTGTGATTTTCTCATTTTTTTTTTTACTTTTTCAGGGTTTCTCATCATATTCCAAGTCCTAGAGTGTGATTTTTGCTTTTTTCGAATTTTTTCAGGGTTTCTCAACATATTCCAGGTCCTACAGTTTGATTTTCTCATTTTTCGACTTTTTCAGGGTTTCTCACTAGCTTCCAGGTCCTACTGTGTGATTTTCTCATTTTTCGACTTCTTTCAGGGTTTCTCACCATATACTGGGTCCTACTGCATGATTTTCTCATTTTTTGACTTTTTCAGTGTTTCTCACCATATTCCAAGTCCTACAGTGTGATTTTCTCTTTTTTTAAAATTTTTCAGGGTTTCTTACCGTACGCAAGGTCTACATTGTCATTTTCTCATTTTTCGAATATTTCAGGTTTTCTCAACATATTCCAGGTCCTACACTGTCATTTTCTAATTTGCGACTTTTTCAGAGTTTCTCACCATATTCCAGCTCCTACAGTGTGATTTTCTCATTTTTTCGATTTCTTTCATGTTTTCTCATCATATTCCAAGTCCTACAGTGTGATTTTCTCATTTTTTGACTTTTCAGAATTTCTCACCCTATTGCAGATCCTACAGTGTGATTTTCTCATTTTTCGACTTTTTCAGGGTTTCTCACCATATTGCAGGTACTACAAGTTTGATTTTCTTAGTTTTCGACTGTTTCAGGGTTTCTCACCATATTCCAAGTCCTACTGTGTGATTTTCTCATTTTTAGACTTTTCAGTGTTTTCTCACAATAGTTCAAGGTACTACAGTGTGATTTTCACATTTTTGAGTTTTTCAGGTTTTCTCATCATATTCCAAATCCTACAGTGTGATTTTCTTTGTCCGACTTTTAAAGGGTTTCTTACCATATTCCATGTCCTACTCTGTAATTTTCTCATTTTTCGACTTTTCAGGGTTTCTCACCATATTGGGAGGTCCTACTTGTGTGATTTTCTTATTCTTCGACTTTTTCAGGGTTTCTTACCACATTCCAGGTCCTACAGTATATTTTTCTCATTTTTTGACTTTTTCAGGGTTTCTCATCATATTCCAAATCCTACAGTGTGATTTTTTCATTTTCGACTTTTTCAGGGTGTCCTCACCATATTGCAGGTACTACAAAATTGATTTTCTTATATTTCGACTGTTTCACGGTTTCTCACCATATTGCAGGTCCTCCTGTGTGGTTTTCTCATTTTTTGACCTTTTCAGTTTTTCTCACCATATTCCAGGTCCTACTGTGTGATTTTCTCATTTTTCGAGTTTTTCAGGGTTTCTCACCATATTGGAGGTCCTACAAGTGTGATTTTCTAATTTTTTAACCTTTCAGGGTTTCTCTCCATATTCCAGCTCCTACAGTGTATTTTTCTCATTTTATACTTTTTCACGGTTTCTCATCATATTCGTAGTCCTACAGTGTGATTTTCTCATTTTTCGACTTTTTCAGGGTTTCTCACCATATTTCAGGTACTACAAGTTTTATCTTATTTTTAGACTTTTTCAGTGTTTCTCACCATATTCCAGGTACTACAGTGTGATTTTCCTCATTTTTTGACTTTTTCAGGGGTTTCTCATCTTATTCCAAGTCCTAGAGTGTGATTTTCGCATTTTTCG
>NW_028227461.1:60178-131216 GCF_978045245.1 Mus caroli | reverse complement strand
GAAAAATGAGAAAATCACACTCTAGGACTTGGAATATGATGAGAAACCCTGAAAAAGTCGAAAAATGAGAAAATTACACTGGTGGACCTGGAATATGTTGAGAAACCCTTTAAAAGTCGAAAAAAGAGAAAGTCACCCTGTAGGACTTGGAATATGATGAGAAAACCTGAAAAAGTCAAAAAATGAGAAAATAACACTGTAGTACCTTGAATATGGTGAGAAAACACTGAAAAAGTCGAAAAATGAGAAAATCACACAGTAGGACCTGGAATATGGTGAGAAACCCTGAAGCAGTCGAAAAATAAGAAAATCAAATTTGTCGTATCTGCAATATGGTGAGAAACCCTGAAAAAGTCAAAAAATGAGAAAAATACACTGAAGGAGCTGGAATATGGTGAGAAACCCTGAAAAAGTCAAAAAATAAGAAATTCACACTTGTAGGACCTGCAATAGGGTGAGAAAAGTCGAAAAATGAGAAAATCACGCAGTAGGACCAGGAATATTGTGAGAAAACGTGAAAAAGTCTAAAAATGAGAAAAATACACTGTAGGAGCTGGAATACGGTGAGAAAACCTGAAAAAGTCGAAAAATGAGAAAATCACACTGTAGGACCTGGAATATGGTGAGAAACACTGAAAAAGTCGAAAAATGAGAAAATCACACTTTAGGACTTGGAATATGATGAGAAACACTGAAAAACTCGAAAAAAGAAAAAATCACGCATTAGGAGCGGCAATTTGGTGAGAAACACTGAAAAAGTCTTAAAATGAGAAAATCACACTGTAGGACCTGGAATATGGTGAGAAACCCTGAAAAAGTCAAAAAATGAGAAAATCAAACTGTAGGTCCTGGAATATGGTGAGAAACCCTGAAAAAGTCAAAAATGAGAAAAATCACACTGTAATACATGGAATAAGTGGAGAAACTCTGAAAGAGTCAACAAATTAGAAAAAAAACACTCTAGGACATGGAATAACATGAGAAACCCTGAAAAAGTCAAAAAATGAGAAAATCACACTGTAGGACTTGGAATATGATGAGAAACCCTAAAAAAGTCGAAAAATGAGAAAATCACACTGTAGGACTTGGAATATGGTGAGGAACCCTGAAAAAGTCGAAAAATGAGAAAATCATGCAGTAGGACCTGGAATATGGTGAGAAAACCTGAAAAAGTCTTAAAATGAGAAAATCACACTGTAGGACTTGGAGTAAGATGAGAAACCCTGAAAAAGTCAAAAAATGAGAAAATCACACTATAGGACTTGGAATATGGTGAGAAACCCTGAAAAAGTCAAAAAATGAGCAAATCATGCAGTAGGACCTGGAATATGGTCAGAAACACTGAAAAAGTCTAAAAATTAAAAAGTCACACATTAGGACCTGGAATATGGTGAGAATATCTGAAAAAGTTGAAAAATAAGAAATTCATACTTGTAGGACCTACAATATGATGAGAAACCCTGAAAAAGTCAAAAAATGAGAAAATTACACTGTAGGACCTGGAATATTTTTGAGAAACCCTGAAAAAGTCCGAAAAGGAGAAAATCACACTCTAGGACTTGGAATAAGATGAAAAAACCTGAAAAAGTCAAAAAATGAGAAAATCATACTGTAGTACCTAGAATATGGTGAGAAACACTGAAAAAGTCTTAACGTGAGAAAATCACACAGTAGGACCTGGAATATGGTGAGAAACCCTGAAACATTTGAAAAATAAGAAAATCAAACTTGTAGTACCTGCAATATGGTGAGAAACCCTGAAAAAGTCGAAAAATGAGAAAATCACACTGTTCGACTTTGAATAAGATGAGAGACCGTGAAAATTTTAAAAAATGAGAAAAATACACTGTAGTAGATGGAACATGGTGAGAAACCCTGCAAAAGTCGAAAAATAAGATATTCACACTTGTAGGACCTGCAATATGGTGAGAATCCCTGAAAAAGTCGAAAAATGAGAAAATCACACTCTAGGAATTGGAATATGATGAGAAACCCTGAAAAAGTCGAAAAATGATAAAATCACACAGTAGGACCTGCAATATGGTGAGAAACCCTGAAACAGTCGAAAAATAAGAAATTCAAACTTGTAGTACCTGCAATATGGTGAGAAAACCTGAAAAATTTGAAAAATGAGAAAATCACACTGTAGGACTTGGAATAAGATGAGAAATCATGAAAAAGTCAAAAAATGAGAGAAATACACTGTAGGAGCTGGAATATGGTGAGAAACCCCGAAAAAGTCGAAAAATAAGAAAATTACACTTGTAGGACCACCAATATGGTGAGAAACACTGAAAAAGTCGAAAAATGAGAAAAATCACACTGTAGTACATGGATAATGGTGATATAATCTGAAGAAGTAAAAAAATTAGAAAAATCACACTCTAGGACTTGGAATAAGATGAGAAACCCCGAAAAGTCAAAAAATGAGAAAATCACACTGTACGACTTGGAATATGGTGAGAAACCCTGAAAAAGTCTAAAAATGAGAAAATCACGCTGTAGGACCAGGAATATTGTGAGAAAACGTGAAAAAGTCTAAAAATGAGAAAAATACACTGTAGGAGCTGGAATATGGTGAGAAAACCTGATAAAGTCGAAAAATAAGAAACTCACACTTGTTTGACCTCCAATATGGTTAGAAACCCTGAAAAAGTCTTAAAATGAGAAAATCACACTGTAGGACCTGGAATATGGTGAGAAACACTGAAAAAGTCAAAAAATGAGAAAATCACACTTTAGGACTTGGAATATGATGAGAAACCCATAAAAGTCAAAAAATGAGAAAATCACGCTGTAGGGTTGGAATATGGTGAGAAAAACTGAAAAAGTCGAAAAAAGAAAAAAATCACGCATTAGGAGCGGCAATTTGGTGAGAAACACTGAAAAAGGCTTAAAATGAGAAAATCACACTGTAGGACCTGGAATATGGTGAGAAACCCTGAAAAAGTAAAAAAAATGAGAAAAATCACTCTGTAATACATGGAGTAAGTGGAGAAACTCTGAAAGAGTCAACAAATTAGAAAAATAACACTCTAGGACATGGAATAAGATGAGAAACCCTGAAAAAGTCAAAAAATGAGAAAATCACACTGTAGGACTTGGAATATGATGAGAAACCCTAAAAAAGTCGAAAAATGAGAAAATCACACTGTAGGACTTGGAATATGGTGAGGAACCCTGAAAAAGTCGAAAAATGAGAAAATCATGCAGTAGGACCTGGAATATGGTGAGAAACCCTGAAAAAGTCTTAAAATGAGAAAATCACACTGTAGGACCTGGAATATGGTGAGAAACCCTGAAAAAGTCAAAAAAAGAGAAAAACACACTCTAGGACTTGGAATATGATGAGAAACCCTGAAAAAGTAAAAAAATGAGAAAATCACACTGTAGGACCTGGAATATGGTGAGAAACCCTGAAAAAGTCAAAAAATGAGAAAATCAAACTGTAGGTCCTGGAATAAGGTGAGAAACCCTGAAAAAGTCCAAAACTGAGAAAAATCACACTGTAATACATGGAATAAGTGGAGAAACTCTGAAAGAGTCGACAAATTAGAAAAATAACACTCTAGGACATGGAATAATATGAGAAACCCTGAAAAAGTCAAAAAAATGAGAAAATCACACTGTAGGACTTGGAATATGATGAGAAACCCTGAAAAAGTCAAAAAATGAGAAAATCACACTGTACGACTTGGAATATGGTGAGAAACCCTGAAAAAGTCGAAAAATGAGAAAATAATGCAGTAGGACCTGGAATATGGTGAGAAACCCTGAAAAAGTCAAAAAATGAGAAAATCACACAGTAGGACCTGCAATATGGTGAGAAACCCTGAAAAAGTTGAAAAATGAGAAAATCACACTGTAGGACTTGGAATAAGATGAGAAACCGTGAAAAAGACAAAAAATGACAAAAATACACTGTAGGAGCTGGAATATGGTGAGAAACCCTGAAAAAGTCCAACAATAAGAAATTCACACTTGTAGGACCCGCAATATGGTGAGAAACCCATAAAAGTCAAAAAATGAGAAAATCACACTGTAGGACTTGGAGTAAGATGAGAAACCCTGAAAAAGTCAAAAAATGAGAAAATCACCATATAGGACTTGGAATATGGTGAGAAACCCTGAAAAAGTAAAAAAATGAGCAAAATATGCAGTAGGACCTGGAATATGGTGAGAAACACTGAAAAAGTCTTAACATGAGAACAATCATACTGTAGGACCTGGAATATGATCAGAAACACTGAAAATGTCTAAAAATGAGAAAATCACACATTAGGACCTGGAATATGGTGATAAACTCTGAAAAAGTAAAAAAAATGAGAAAATTACACTGTAGGACCTGGAATATTTTTTGAGAAACCCTGAAAAAGTCCGAAAAAGAGAAAATCACACTCTAGGACTTGGAATAGGATGAGAAAACCTGAAAAAGTCAAAAAATGAGAAAATCACACTGTAGTACCTAGAATATGGTGAGAAACACTGAAAAAGTCTTAACGTGAGAAAATCACACAGTAGGACCTGGAATATGGTGAGAAACCCTGAAACATTTGAAAAATAAGAAAATCAAACTTGTAGTACCTGCAATATGGTGAGAAACCCTGAAAAAGTCGAAAAATGAGAAAATCACACTGTTCGACTTTGAATAAGATGAGAGACCGTGAAAATTTTAAAAAATGAGAAAAATACACTGTAGTAGATGGAACATGGTGAGAAACCCTGCAAAAGTCGAGAAATAAGATATTCACACTTGTAGGACCTGCAATATGGTGAGAATCCCTGAAAAAGTCGAAAAATGAGAAAATCACACTCTAGGAATTGGAATATGATGAGAAACCCTGAAAAAGTCGAAAAATGATAAAATCACACAGTAGGACCTGCAATATGGTGAGAAACCCTGAAACAGTCGAAAAATAAGAAATTCAAACTTGTAGTACCTGCAATATGGTGAGAAACCCTGAAAAATTTGAAAAATGAGAAAATCACACTGTAGGACTTGGAATAAGATGAGAAATCATGAAAAAGTCAAAAAATGAGAGAAATACACTGTAGGAGCTGGAATATGGTGAGAAACCCCGAAAAAGTCGAAAAATAAGAAAATTACACTTGTAGGACCACCAATATGGTGAGAAACACTGAAAAAGTCGAAAAATGAGAAAAATCACACTGTAGTACATGGATAATGGTGATATAATCTGAAGAAGTAAAAAAATTAGAAAAATCACACTCTAGGACTTGGAATAAGATGAGAAACCCCGAAAAGTCAAAAAATGAGAAAATCATACTGTAGGACTTGGAATATGATGAGAAACCCTGAAAAAGTCAAAAAATGAGAAAATCACACTGTACGACTTGGAATATGGTGAGAAACCCTGAAAAAGTCTAAAAATGAGAAAATCACGCTGTAGGACCAGGAATATTGTGAGAAAACGTGAAAAAGTCTAAAAATGAGAAAAATACACTGTAGGAGCTGGAATATGGTGAGAAAACCTGATAAAGTCGAAAAATAAGAAACTCACACTTGTTTGACCTCCAATATGGTTAGAAACCCTGAAAAAGTCTTAAAATGAGAAAATCACACTGTAGGACCTGGAATATGGTGAGAAACACTGAAAAAGTCAAAAAATGAGAAAATCACACTTTAGGACTTGGAATATGATGAGAAACCCATAAAAGTCAAAAAATGAGAAAATCACGCTGTAGGGTTGGAATATGGTGAGAAAAACTGAAAAAGTCGAAAAAAGAAAAAAATCACGCATTAGGAGCGGCAATTTGGTGAGAAACACTGAAAAAGGCTTAAAATGAGAAAATCACACTGTAGGACCTGGAATATGGTGAGAAACCCTGAAAAAGTAAAAAAAATGAGAAAAATCACTCTGTAATACATGGAGTAAGTGGAGAAACTCTGAAAGAGTCAACAAATTAGAAAAATAACACTCTAGGACATGGAATAAGATGAGAAACCCTGAAAAAGTCAAAAAATGAGAAAATCACACTGTAGGACTTGGAATATGATGAGAAACCCTAAAAAAGTCGAAAAATGAGAAAATCACACTGTAGGACTTGGAATATGGTGAGGAACCCTGAAAAAGTCGAAAAATGAGAAAATCATGCAGTAGGACCTGGAATATGGTGAGAAACCCTGAAAAAGTCTTAAAATGAGAAAATCACACTGTAGGACCTGGAATATGGTGAGAAACCCTGAAAAAGTCAAAAAAAGAGAAAAACACACTCTAGGACTTGGAATATGATGAGAAACCCTGAAAAAGTAAAAAAATGAGAAAATCACACTGTAGGACCTGGAATATGGTGAGAAACCCTGAAAAAGTCAAAAAATGAGAAAATCAAACTGTAGGTCCTGGAATAAGGTGAGAAACCCTGAAAAAGTCCAAAACTGAGAAAAATCACACTGTAATACATGGAATAAGTGGAGAAACTCTGAAAGAGTCGACAAATTAGAAAAATAACACTCTAGGACATGGAATAATATGAGAAACCCTGAAAAAGTCAAAAAAATGAGAAAATCACACTGTAGGACTTGGAATATGATGAGAAACCCTGAAAAAGTCAAAAAATGAGAAAATCACACTGTACGACTTGGAATATGGTGAGAAACCCTGAAAAAGTCGAAAAATGAGAAAATCATGCAGTAGGACCTGGAATATGGTGAGAAACCCTGAAAAAGTCAAAAAATGAGAAAATCACACAGTAGGACCTGCAATATGGTGAGAAACCCTGAAAAAGTTGAAAAATGAGAAAATCACACTGTAGGACTTGGAATAAGATGAGAAACCGTGAAAAAGACAAAAAATGACAAAAATACACTGTAGGAGCTGGAATATGGTGAGAAACCCTGAAAAAGTCCAACAATAAGAAATTCACACTTGTAGGACCCGCAATATGGTGAGAAACCCATAAAAGTCAAAAAATGAGAAAATCACACTGTAGGACTTGGAGTAAGATGAGAAACCCTGAAAAAGTCAAAAAATGAGAAAATCACCATATAGGACTTGGAATATGGTGAGAAACCCTGAAAAAGTAAAAAATGAGCAAAATATGCAGTAGGACCTGGAATATGGTGAGAAACACTGAAAAAGTCTTAACATGAGAACAATCATACTGTAGGACCTGGAATATGATCAGAAACACTGAAAATGTCTAAAAATGAGAAAATCACACATTAGGACCTGGAATATGGTGATAAACTCTGAAAAAGTCAAAAAAATGAGAAAATTACACTGTAGGACCTGGAATATTTTTTGAGAAACCCTGAAAAAGTCCGAAAAAGAGAAAATCACACTCTAGGACTTGGAATAGGATGAGAAAACCTGAAAAAGTCAAAAAATGAGAAAATCACACTGTAGTACCTAGAATATGGTGAGAAACACTGAAAAAGTCTTAACGTGAGAAAATCACACAGTAGGACCTGGAATATGGTGAGAAACCCTGAAACATTTGAAAAATAAGAAAATCAAACTTGTAGTACCTGCAATATGGTGAGAAACCCTGAAAAAGTCGAAAAATGAGAAAATCACACTGTTCGACTTTGAATAAGATGAGAGACCGTGAAAATTTTAAAAAATGAGAAAAATACACTGTAGTAGCTGGAACATGGTGAGAAACCCTGCAAAAGTCGAAAAATAAGAAATTCACACTTTTAGGACCTGCAATATGGTGAGAATCCCTGAAAAAGTCGAAAAATGAGAAAATCACACTCTAGGAATTGGAATATGATGAGAAAACCTGAAAAAGTCGAAAAATGATAAAATCACACAGTAGGACCTGCAATATGGTGAGAAACCCTGAAACAGTCAAAAAATAAGAAAATCAAACTTGTAGTACCTGCAATATGGTGAGAAAACCTGAAAAAAGAAAGAAAGAAAGAAAGAAAGAAAGAAAGAAAGAAAGAAAGAAAGAAAGAAAGAAAGAAAGAAAGAAAGAAAGAAACCAAGGAGAATAAAAAGTTTTTATAAAAGTTTTATAAAAAGTGTTAAAGTTTTTAAAAATTAAAAAAAAAAATTACCAGATCACCATCAAGCACACACAGCATTGGCTGTCTTCAGGTGTATCCTTTCAGCCTCCGAAACAAAAAGCAATGGCTGTCTGTCTTCAGGTGTATCCTATTCTCGAGTCTTACTTCCAACCTGAGTGCTGGGCTGAGCTGCCTCATTATGTAATTGTAAACCTTCCTTGGTTTGTCTTTTCCATTTCTAAGACTAACAGGCCTTTTTCTATTTAGAGAATATGCTCATGACTGTCCTTTAGATATAGTAAATATAACTGTTGCTCATAAAACTTGTTTTCTAGGAAATTTTAAAGGGCAATGGCAGAGTTTATTTATAAAAAATATTTTGCATTTATTTATTTGTGTGAGTGATGAAGCTCAGGTCTTCAAACTCGTCAGGAGTTATGATTACTTCCCCTCTCTCTCACCCCCTCTTTCTCCTCTCTCTCAATGATCAATTTTATTTTTAGTGTAAGAATTTTTTGCATGTGTATGCTGTGCCCACAGACTCCAGAACAGAGTATTAGATCCCCTGGAACTGGAGATGGGCCACCATATATATATACTGGTAATTGAGCCCAGGTTCTCTGGAAGAGGAGACAATGCTCTTAATTGTTGAGCCCTCTCTGTAGCCACATCTTTCATTCTTTTTTTTTTTTTTTTTGAGTATATGTGAGGCTGTGTTTATATACATCATATGCAGACAATAAGAATGATTTAGATTCTTCAGCATCTGACACACTCTTCTGGAGTGTCTGAACATAGCTACAGCATACTTAAATATAATAAATAAATAAATCTTTAAAAAGAAAAGGAAAAGTAAAAAAGAAAGAACAGGCCTGCCATATGCATGTTCATAGAGGAAAATGGAAGAGACCCCAATGTAACCTCAGCAGGGTGCTTCCTTCTGGATGGTAGCTCACAGTTTCATCCCAGCAAGACAGGCAAATCACTGAGTTCAAGGACAGTAAGGTTCAGGACAGCCAAGGTTAGGAAGGAAAAGGGTCTATGTTGAGAATACAAACCGACAAAACAACAACTAGGAAAAAGAAGTGACAATGTAACTTGGGGTAGGGTACCAACAAGAGAAAGCTTTCTGTTACCACTTACAAACACCAGTAGCCTTGCACCCTTCTGTCCAGGTCCCTGCCTTCCTTTCTAGGAATTCTAAGGATGCCAGGGGGTGGGGGAATCCAGATTAACTTTTTTAATAACAAAGACTTCGTCTTCGATGTCTATAGGAAGCCCTTCTCAGTGCCTTTAACTACCACTGAACTTTCAGGGCTGTGACTCAACTGTAACAAGGAACAGGGCTAAGAACCTGCAGCCTTTGAAAACAACTATTTTTTTTAAAGTGGGGGACACAAATCAGCAGCAGAACCCCTCAGGTTCAGCCATAATACTTGTTAGGGAAAGAGCCTCAATGTCCGGAGCTGAGGTCTCATGGGTGAACTGCTTCAAGCTCTGAGTATCACTGAAAGAAAGAAAAGATATCATGTGATTGCTTAATTTATTTATTTTATTATTTCTATTTTTTGTTTTCTTTTGTTTTGTTTTAGAAAAGGCCTCAGTCTGTAGCTATGACTGACCTAGGACAGACTACATGTGTCAATTAGGGTTTCACAGCTGAGAAACAGACCATACCTATGTAATACTTAGAAAACCCAACAGTCAGCGGTGGCTCGAGCTCTTAATGAGAGCACTCTGGAGGCAGAGGCAGTCAGTTTCTGAGTTTGAGGCCAGCCTGGTTAAAGACAGGGATAGGCAGGGATAGGCAAGGCAGGTCTAGGCTAGCCAAGGGGCTAGGCTAGGCTAGGCAAGAGGCTAGGCTAGGCTACGCAAGGGGCTAGGCTAGGCTAGGCTAGGCAAGGGGCTAGGCAAGACAGAAAGACAAGTATGGCAGGCCTGGTGGTTTTTCTTTCTTTCTTATCCCTTTTAAAAATGTTTATTTATTTCTTTATTTCTTTATTTCTTTCTTTATTTATTTATTAGATATAAGTACACTGTAGCTGTCTTCAGACACTCCAGAAGAGGGTGCCAGATTCTGGAGAATCTAAATCCCTCTTATGGGCCTCATATGATGTACATAAACACAGCCTCACATATACTTCTAAAAATTTAAAGATGTGTGGGGCCACTGAACGGGCTCAACAATTAACAGCATTGTCTCCTCTTCCAGAGAACCTGGGATCAACTACCAGCCACTATATGGTTGCCCATTTCCAGTTCCAGGGGATCAGACAGACAGACAGACAAACAGTCAAGGATGGCAGGCCTGCCTGGTTTTTCTTTTTTTCTTATCCTTTTTAAACAATGTTTATTTATTTATTTATTTATTTATGTATTTATTATATATAAGTACACTGTAGCTGTCTTCAGACACTCCAGAAGAGGGTGTCAGATTCTGGAGAATCTAAATCCCTCTTATGGTCTCCATATGATGTACATAAACACAGCCTCACATACATTTCTAAAAATTTAAAGATGTGTGGGGCCACTGAGAGGGCTCAACAATTAACAGCATTGTCTCCTCTACCAGAGAACCTGGGATCAACTACCAGCAAGTATATGGTGGCCCATCTCCAGTTCCAGGGGATCAGACAGAGAGACAGACATACACACAGATAGAGATAAGGATGGAGGCCTGCCTGGTCTTTCTTTCTTTCTTATTCTTTTTAAGAAATGTTTATTTATTTATTTATGTATTTATTAGATATAGGTACACTGTAGCTGTCTTCAGACACTCCATTAGAGTGTGTCAGTTTCTGGAGAATCTAAATCCCTCTTATGGTCTGCATATGATGTACATAAACACAGCCTCACATATACTTCTAAAAATTTAAAGATGGGTGGGGCCACAAATAAGGGTCAACAATTAACAGCATTGTCTCCTCTTCCAGAGAACCTGTGATCAACTATCAGACACTATTGTGGCCCATCTCCAGTTCCAGAAGATCAGACAGACAGACAGACAGACAGACAGACAGACAGACAGAGATAAGGATGGCAGGCCTGCCTGGTCTTTCTTTTTTTCGTATCATTTTTTAAAAAATGTTTATTTATTTATTTATGTATTTATTTATGTATTTATTAGATATAAGTACACTGTAGCTGTCTTCAGACACTCCAGAAGAGGGTGTCAGATTCTGGAGAATCTAAATCCCTCTTATGGTCTGCATATGATGTACATAAACACAGCCTGACATATACTTCTAAAATTTTAAAGATGTGTGGGGCCACTGAGAGGGCTCAACAATTAACAGCATTGTCTCCTCTACCAGAGAACCTGGGATCAACTACCAGCAAGTATATGGTGGTCCATCTCCAGTTCCAGGGGATCAGGCAGACAAAGAGACAGACAGAAAAGGGTGGCAGGCCTCCCTGGTTTTTCTTTCTTTCTTATCCTTTTTAAAAAATATTTATTTATTTATTTATTTATTTATTTATTTATTTATTTATGTATTTATTAGATATAAGTACACTGTAGTTGTCTTCAGACATTCCAGAAGAGGGTGTCAAAATATGGAGAATCTAAATCCCTCTTATGGTCTGCATATGATGTACATAAACACAGCCTAACATATACTTCTAAAAATTTAAAGATAGGTGGAGCCACTGAAAGGGCTCAACAATTAACAGCATTGTCTCCTCTTCCAGAGAACCTGGGATCAACTAACAGCAACTATATGGTGGCCCATTTCCAGTTCCAAGGGTTCAGACAGACTGACAGACAGACTGATAGAGATAAGGATGGAGGCCTGCCTGGTCTTTCTTTCTTTCTTATACGTTAAAAAAAATATTTATTTATTTATTTATTTATTTATTTATTTATTTATGTATTTATTAGATATAAGTACACTGTAGCTGTCTTCAGACCTTCTAGAAGAGGGTGTCATCTTCTGGAGAATCTAAATCCCTCTTATGGTCTGCATATGATGTACATAAACACAGCCTCATATATACTTCTAAAAATTAAAAGAAGGGTGGGCCCACTGAAAGGGCTCAACAATTCACAGCATTGTCTCTTCTTCCAGAGAACGTGGGATCAACTACCAGCAACTATATGGTGGCCCATCTCAAGTTCCAGGGGATAAGACAGACAGACAGACAGACAGACAGAGATAAGGATGGCAGGCCTGCCTGATTTTTCTTTTTTTCTTATTTTTTTTAAAAAAATGTTTATTTATTTATTTATTTATTTATTTATTTATTAGATATAAGTACACTGTAGCTGTCTTCAGACTCTCCAGAAGAGGGTGTCAGATTCTGGAGAATCTATATCCCTCTTATGGTCTGCATATGATGTACATGAACACAGCCTCACATATACTTCTAAAAATTTAAAGATGTGTGGGGCCACTGAAAGGGCTCAACAATTAACAGCATTGTCTCCTCTTCCAGAGAACCTGGGATCAACTACCAGCAACTATATGGTGGCCCATCTCCAGTTCCAGGGGATCAGACAGAGATACATACAGACAGACAGACAAGGATTGCAGTCCTGCCTGGTTTTTTTTCTTTATTATACATTTTAAAAAATGTTTATTTATTTATATATGTATTTATTAGATATAAGTACACTGTAGCTGTCTTCAGGTACTTCAGAAGAGGGTGTCATATTCTGGAGAATCTAAATCCCTCTTATGGACTGCATATGATGTACATAAACACAGCCTCACATATACTTCTAAAAATTTAAAGATGTGTGGGGCCACTGAAAAGGCTCAAAAATTAACAGCATTGTCTCCTCTACCAGAGAACCTTGGATCAACTAGCCGCAACTATATGGTGGCCCATCTCCAGTTCCAGGGGATCAGACAGACAGACAGACAGACAATCAGACAGACAAGGATTGCAGGCCTGCCTGGTTTTACTTTCTTTCTTATCCTTTTTAAAAAATGTTTATTTATTTATTTCTTTATTAATTTATTATATATAAGTACACTGTAGCTGTCTTCAGACACTCCAGAAGATTGTGTCAGATTCTGGAGAATCTAAATCCCTCTTAAGGTCTGCATATGATGTACATAAACACAGCCTCACATATACTTCTAAAAATTTAAGATGTGTGGGGCCACTGAAAGGGCTCAACAATTAACATCATTGTCTCCTCTACCAGAGAACCTGGGATCAACTACCAGCAACTATATGGTGGCCCATCTCCAGTTCCAGGGGTCAGGCAGACAAAGAGACAGACAGACAAGGGTGGCAGGCCTCTCTGGTTTTTCTTTCTTTCTTATCCTTTTTAAAAAATGTTTATTTATTTATGTATTTATTAGATATAAGTACTCTGTAGCTGTCTTCAGACACTCCAGAATAGGGTTTCAGATTCTGGAGAATATAAATCCCTCTTATGGTCTGCATATGATGGACATAAACACAGATTCACATACACTTCTAAAAATTTAAAGATGGGTGGGGCCACTGAAAGGGCTCAACAATTAACAGCATTGTCTCTTCTTCCAGAGAACCTGGGATCAACTACAAGCAACTATATGGTGGTCCATCTCGAGTTCCAGGGGATCAGACAGACAGACAGACAGACATACAGACAGAGATAAGGAGGGCAGGCCTGCCTGGTCTTTCTTTCTTTCTTATCCTTTTAAAATAATGTTTATTTATTTATTTATTTATTTATTTATTTATTTATTTATTAGATATAAGTACACTGTAGTTGTCTTCAGACACTCCAGAAGAAGGTGTCAGATTCTGGAGAATCTAAATCCCTCTTATGGTCTGCATATGATGTACATAAACACAGCCTCACATTTACTTCTTAAAATTTAAAGGTGGGGGGACCATTGAAAGGGCTCAGCAATTAACAGCATTGTCTCCTCTACCAGAGAACCTGGGATCAACTACCAGCACCTATATGGTGGCCCATCTCCAGATCCAGGGGATCAGAACGACAGACAGACAGACAGACAGAGATAAGGATGGCAGGCTTGCCTGGTCTTTCTTTCTTTCTTATCCGGTTTAAATAATGTTTATTTATTTATTTATTTATTTATTTATTTATTTATTTATTAGATATAAGTACACTGTAGCTGTCTTCAGACACTCCAGAAGAGGGTGTCAGATAATGATGAACCTAAATCCCTCTTCTGGTCTGCATATCATGTACATAAACACAGCCTCACATACACTTCTAAAAATTTAAAGATGGGTAGGGCCACAAATAGGGGTCAACAATTAACAGCATTGTCTCCTCTTCCAGAGAACCTGGTATCAACTACCAGCAACTATATGGTGGCCCATCTCCAGTTCCCGGGGATCAGATCGACAGACAGACAGACAGACAGACAGAGAAATGGATGGCAGGCCTGACTGTTCTTTCTTTCTTTCTTATCCTTTTTAAAAAATGTTTATTTATTTATTTATTTATTTATTTATTTATCTATGTATTTATTAGATATAAGTACACTGTAGCTGTCTTCAGACACTCCAGAAGAGGGTGTCAGATTCTGGAGAATCTAAATCCCTCTTATGGTCTGCATATGATGTACATAAACACAGCCTAACATATACTTCTAAATATTTAAAGATGGGTGGCGCCACTGAAAGGGCTCAACAATTAACAGCATTGTTTCCTCCTCCAGAGAACTTGGGATCAACTACCAGCAACTATTCCTGGCCCATCTCCAGTTCCCAGGTATCAGATTGACAGACAGACAGACAGACAGAGATATGGATGGCAGGCCTGCCTGGTCTTTCTTTCTGTCTTTTCCTTTTTAAAAAATGTTTATTTATTTATTTATTTATTTATTTATTTATTTATTTATTTATTTATTTTTTATATATTTTTTTAGATATAAGTACACTGTAACTGTTCAGACACTCCAGAAGATGGTGTCAGATTCTGGAGAATCTAAATCCCTCTTATGGTCTGCATATGATGTACGTAAACACAGCCTCACATATACTTCTAAAAATTTAAAGAAGGGTGGGGCCACTCTAAAAGCTCAACAATTAACAGCATTGTCTCCTCTTCCAGAGTACCTGGGATCAACTACCAGCAACTATATGGTGGCCCATCTCCAGTTCCAGGGGATCAGTCAGACAGACAGACAGACAATGATAAGTTTGGCAGGCCTGCCTGGTCTTTATTTCTTTCTTATCCTTTTAAAAAAATGTTTATTTATTTATTTATTTATTTATTTATCTATATATTTATTAGATATAAGTACACTGTAGCTGTCTTCAGACACTCCAGAAGAGGGTGTCAGATTCTGGAGAATCTAAATCCCTCTTATGGTCTGCATATGATGTACATAAACACAGCCTAACATATACTTCTAAAAATTTAAAGATAGGTGGAGCCACTGAAAAGGCTCACAAATTAACAGCATTGTCTCCTCTTCCAGAGACCTGGGATCAACTAACAGCAACTATATCGTGGCCCATCTCCAGTTCCAAGAGATCAGACAGACTGACAGACAGACAGACTGACAGAGATAAGGATGGCAGGTCTGCCTGGTCTTTCTTTCTTTCTTATCCTTTTTAAAAAATGTTTATTTATTTATTTATTTATTTATTTATTTATTTATTTATTTATATGTTTATTAGATATAAGTACACTCTAGCCGTCTTCAGACACTCCAGAAGAAGGTGTCAGATTCTGGAGAATCTAAATCCCTCTTATGGTCTGCATATGATGTACATAAACACAGCCTCACATTTAGTTCCTAAAATTTAAAGGTGGGGGGGGGCCACTGAAAGGGCTCAGCAATTAACAGCATTGTCTCCTCTTCCAGAGAACCTTGGATCAACTACCTGCAACTATATGGTGGCCCATCTCCACTCCCAGGGGATCAGACAGACAGACAGACAGACAAGGATAAGGTTGGCAGGCCTGCCTGCTCTTTATTTCTTTCTTATCCTTTTTAAAAAATGTTTATTTATTTATGTATTTATTAGATATAAGTACACTGTAGCTGTCTTCAGACACTCCAGAAGAGGGTGTCAGATTCTGGAGAATCTAAAACCCTCTTATGGTCTGCATATGATGTACATAAACACAGCCTCACATATACTACTAAAAATTTAACGATGGGTGGGGCCACTGAAAGCGCTCAACAATTAACAGCATTGTCTCCTCTTCCAGAGAACCTGGGATCAACTACCAGCACCTATATGGTGGCCCATCTCCAGTTCCAGGGGATCAGAACGACAGACAGACAGACAGACAGAGATAAGGATGGTAGGCCTGCCTGGTCTTTCTTTTTTTCTTATCCGGTTTAAATAATGTTTATTTATTTATTTATTTATTTATTTATTTATTTATTTATTAGATATAAGTTCACTGAAGCTGTCTTCAGACACTCCAGAAGATGGTGTCACATTCTGGAGAATCTAAATCCCTCTTATGGTCTGCATATGATGTACATAAACACAGCCTCACATATACTACTAAAAATTTAACGATGGGTGGGGCCACTGAAAGGGCTCAACAATTAACAGCATTGTCTCCTCTTCCAGAGAACCTGGGATCAACTACCAGCACCTATATGGTGGCCCATCTCCAGTTCCACGGGATCAGAACGACAGACAGACAGACAGACAGACAGAGATAAGGATGGCAGGACTGCCTGGTTTTCTTTCCTTCTTATCCGATTTAAATAATGTTTATTTATTTATTTATTTATTTATTTATTTATTTATTTATTTATTTATTTATTATATGTACACTGTAGCTGTCTTCAGACACTCCAGAAGAGGGTTTCAGATACTGATGCATCTAAATCCCTCTTCTGGTCTGCATATGATGTACATAAACACAGCCTCACATACACTTCTAAAAATTTAAAGATGGGTAGGGCCACAAATAGGGGTCAACAATTAACAGCATTGTCTCCTCTTCCAGAGAACCTGGTATCAACTACTAGCAACTATATGGTAGCCCATCTCCAGTTCCAGGGGATCAGACAGACAGACAGACAGACAGAGATAAGGATGGCAGTCCTGCCTGATTTTTCTTTCTTTCATATCCTTTTTAAAAAATGTTTATTTTTTTATTTTTTTATGTATTTATTATATATAAGTACACTGTAGCTGTCTTCAGACACTCCAGTAGAGGGTGTCAGATTCTGGAGAATCTAAATCCTCTTATAATCTGAATATGATGTACATAAACACAGCCTCACATATACTTCTAAATATTTAAATAAGTGTGGGGCCACTGATAGGGCTCAACAATTAACAGCATTGTCTCTTCTTCCAGAGATCCTTGGATCAATTACCAGCAACTATATGGTGGCCCATCTCCAGTTCCAGGGGATCAGACAGACAGACAGACAGACAGACAGACAGAGATAAGGATGGCAGGCCTGCCTTGTCTTACTTTCTTTCTTATCCTTTTTAAAAAATGTTTGTTTATTTATTTATTTATTTATTTATTTATTTATTTATTTATTTATTATCTATTTATTTATTAGATATAAGTACACTGTAGCTGTCTTCAGACACTCCAGAAGAGGGTGTCAGATTCTGGAGAATCTAAATCCCTCTTATGGTCTGCATATGATGTACAAAAACACAGCCTCACATATACTTCTAAATATTTAAAGATGGGTGGCGCCACTGAAAGGTCTCAACAATTAACAGCATTGTCTCCTCTTCCAGAGAACCTGGGATCAACTACCAGCAACTATTCGTGGCCCATCTCCAGTTCCCAGGTATCAGACTGACAGACAGACAGACAGACAGACAGAGATATGGATGGCAGTCCTGCCTGGTCTTTCTTTCTGTCTTATCTTTTTTAAAAAATGTTTATTTTTTATTTATTTATTTATTTATTTATTTATTTATTTATTTATTTATTAGATATAAGTACACTGTAGCTGTTCAGACAATCCAGAAGAGGGTGTCAGATTCTGGAGAATCTAAATCCCTCTTATGGTCTGCATATGATGTACATAAACACAGCCTCACATATACTTCTAAAAATTTAAAGAAGGGTGGGGCCACTCTAAAAGCTCAACAATTAACAGCATTGTCTCCTCTTCCAGAGTACCTGGGATCAACTACCAGCAACTATATGGTGGCCCATTACCAATTCCAGGGGATCAGACAGACAGACATACAGACAGTGATAAGGATGGCAGGCCGGCCTGGTCTTTCTTTCTTTCTTATCCTTTTTTAAAAAATGTTTATTTATATATTTATTTATGTATTTATTAGATATAAGTACACTGTAGCTGTCTTCAGACACTCCAGAAGAGGGTGTCAGATACTTGAGAATCTAAATCCCTCTTATGGTCTGCAAATGATGTACATAAACACAGCCTCACATTTACTTCTAAAAATTTAAAGGTGGGGGGTGCCACTGAGAGGTCTCTACAATTAACAGCATTGTCTCCTCTACCTGAGAAACTGGGATCAACTACCAGCAACTATATGGTGGCCCATCTCCAGTTTCAGGGGATCAGGCAGACAAAGAGACAGACAGACAAGAGTGGCAGGCCTTTCTGGCTTTTCTTTCTTTCTTATACTTTTTAAAAAATATTTATTTATTTATTTATTTATGTATTTATTAGATATAAGTACACTGTAGCTGTCTTCAGACACTCTAGAAGAGGGTGTCAGATTCTGGAGAATATAAATCCCTCTTATGGTCTGCATATGATGGACATATACACAGATTCACATACACTTCTAAAAATTTAAGATGGGTGGGGCCACTGAAAGGGCTCAACAATTAACAGCATTGTCTCTTCTTCCAGACAACCTGGGATCAACTACCAGCAACTATATAGTGGCCCATCTCCAGTTCCAGGGGATCAGACAGACAGACAGACAGACAGAGATAAGGATGGCAGTCCTGCCTGATTTTTCTTTCTTTCATATCCTTTTTAAAAATGTTTATTTATTTATTTATTCATTTATTCATTTGTTTATTTATTTATTTATTTATTTATTTATTTATTTATTAGATATAAGTACACTGTAGCTGTCTTCAGACTCTCCAGAAGAGGGTGTCAGATTCTGGAGAATCTATATCCCTCTTATGGACAGCATATGATGTACATAAACACAGCGTCACATATACTTCTAAAAATTTAAAGATGGGTGGGGCCACTGAAAGGGCTCAACAATTAACAGCATTGTCTCATCTTCAAAAGGACCTGGGATCAACTACCAGCAACTATATTGTGGCCCATCTCCAGTTCCAGGGGATCAGACAGACATACATACAGACAGACAGACAAGGATTGCAGACCTGCCTGGTTTTTCTTTCTTTCTTATACATTTTAAAAATGTTTATTTATTTATATATGTATTTATTAGATATAAGTACACTGTAGCTGTCTTCAGGCACTTCAGAAGAGGGTGTCAGATACTGATGAATCTAAATCCCTCTTCTGGTCTGCATATGATGTACATAAACACAGCCTCACATATACTGCTAAAAAGTTAAAGATGTGTGGGGCCACTGAATCGGCTCAACAATTAACAGCATTGTCTCCTCTACCAGAGAACCTGGGATGAACTACCAGCAACTATATGGTGGCCCATCTCCAGTTCCAGGGGTCAGACAGACAGACAGATAGACAGACAAGGATTGCAGGCCTGCCTGGTTTTACTTTCTTTCTTATCCTTTTTAAAAAATGTTTATTTATTTATTTATTTATTTATTTATTTATTTATTTATTATATATAAGTACACTGTAGCTGTCTTCATACACTCCAGAAGAGGGTGTCAGATTCTGGAGAATCTAAATCCCTCTTATGGTCTGCATATTGTGTACATAAACACAGCCTCACATATACTTCTAAAAATTTAAAGATGTGTGGGTCCACTGAAAGGGCTCAACAATTAACAGGATTGTCTCCTCTACCAGAGAACCTGGGATCAACTACCAGCAACTATATGGTGGCCCATCTCATGTTGCAGGGGATCAGACAGACAAAGAGACAGACAGACAAGGGTGGCAGGCCTCCTTGGTTTTTTTTTTTTTCTTTCTTATCCTTTTAAAAAAATGTTTATTTATTTATTTATGTATTTATTAGATATAAGTACAATGTAGCTGTCTTCAAACAATCCAGAAGAGGGTGTCAGATTCTGGAGAATATAAATCACTCTTATGGTCTGCATATGATGGACATAAACACAGATTCACAGACACTTCTAAAAATTTAAAGATGGGTGTGGCCACTGAAAGGGCTCAACAATTAACAGCATTGTCTCTTCTTCCAGAGAACCTGGGATCAACTACAAGCAACTATATGGTGGCCCATCTCGAGTTCCAGGGGATCAGACAGACAGACATACAGACAGAGGTAAGGAGGGCAGGCCTGCCTGGTCTTTCTTTCTTTCTTATCCTTTTAAAATAATGTTTATTTATTTATTTATTTATTTATTTTTTTATTTATTTATGTATTTATTAGATATAAGTACACTGTAGCTGTCTTCAGACACTCCAGAAGAGGGTGTCAGATTCTGGAGAATCTAAAACCCTCTTATGGTCTGCATATGATGTACATAAACACAGCCTCACATATACTACTAAAAATTTAACGATGGGTGGGGCTACTGAAAGCGCTCAACAATTAACAGCATTGTCTCCTCTTCCAGAGAACCTGGGATCAACTACCAGCACCTATATGGTGGCCCATCTACAGTTCCAGGGGATCAGAACGACAGACAGACAGACAGACAGAGATAAGGATGGTAGGCCTGCCTGGTCTTTCTTTTTTTCTTATCCGGTGTAAATAATGTTTATTTATTTATTTATTTATTATTTATTTATTAGATATAAGTTCACTGAAGCTGTCTTCAGACACTCCGAAAGATGGTGTCACATTCTGGAGAATCTAAATCCCTCTTATGGTCTGCATATGATGTACATAAACACAGCCTCACATATACTACTAAAAATTTAAGGATGGGTGGGGCCACTGAAAGGGCTCAACAATTAACAGCATTGTCTCCTCTTCCAGAGAACCTGGGATGAACTACCAGCACCTATATGGTGGCCCATCTCCAGTTCCAGGGGATCAGAACGACAGACAGACAGACAGACAGACAGACAGACAGACAGAGATAAGGATGGCAGTAATGCCTGGTTTTCTTTCCTTCTTATCCGATTTAAATAATGTTTATTTATTTATTTATTTATTTATTTATTTATTTATTTATTTATTTATTTATTATATGTACACTGTAGCTGTCTTCAGACACTCCAGAAGAGGGTGTCAGATACTGATGAATCTAAATCCCTCTTCTGGTCTGCATATGATGTACATAAACACAGCCTCACATACACTTCTAAAAATTTAAAGATGGGTAGGGCCACAAATAGGGGTCAACAATTAACAGCATTGTCTCCTCTTCCAGAGAACCTGGTATCAACTACCAGCAACTATATGGTAGCCCATCTCCAGTTCCAGGGGATCAGACAGACAGACAGAGAGACAGAGATAAGGATGGCAGGCCTGCCTGGTCTTACTTTCTTTCTTATCCTTTTTAAAAAATGTTTATTTATTTATTTTTTTATGTATTTATTATATATAAGTACACTGTAGCTGTCTTCAGACACTCCACTAGAGGGTGTCAGATTCTGGAGAATCTAAATCCTCTTATAATCTGAATATGATGTACATAAACACAGCCTCACATATACTTCTAAATATTTAAATAAGTGTGGGGCCACTGATAGGGCTCAACAATTAACAGCATTGTCTCTTCTTCCAGAGATTATTGGATCAATTACCAGCAACTATATGGTGGCCCATCTCAAGTTCCAGGGGATCAGACAGACAGACAGACAGACAGACAGAGATAAGGATGGCAGGCCTGCCTTGTCTTACTTTCTTTCTTATCCTTTTTAAAAAATGTTTGTTTATTTATTTATTTATTTATTTATTTATTTATTATCTATTTATTTATTAGATATAAGTACACTGTAGCTGTCTTCAGACACTCCAGAAGAGGGTGTCAGATTCTGGAGAATCTAAATCCCTCTTGTGGTCTGCATATGATGTACAAAAACACAGCCTCACATATACTTCTAAATATTTAAAGATGGGTGGCGCCACTGAAAGGGCTCAACAATTAACAGCATTGTCTCCTCTTCCAGAGAACCTGGGATCAACTACCAGCAACTATTCGTGGCCCATCTCCAGTTCCCAGGTATCAGACTGACAGACAGACAGACAGACAGACAGAGATATGGATGGCAGGCCTGCCTGGTCTTTCTTTCTGTCTTATCTTTTTTAAAAAATGTTTATTTTTTACTTATTTATTTATTTATTTATTTATTTATTTATTTATTTATTTATTAGATATAAGTACACTGTAGCTGTTCAGACACTCCAGAAGAGGGTGTCAGATTCTGGAGAATCTAAATCCCTCTTATGGTCTGCATATGATGTACATAAACACAGCCTCACATATACTTCTAAAAATTTAAAGAAGGGTGGGGCCACTCTAAAAGCTCACAATTAACAGCATTGTCTCCTCTTCCAGAGTACCTGGGATCAACTACCAGCAACTATATGGTGGCCCATTACCAATTCCAGGGGATCAGACAGACAGACATACAGACAGTGATAAGGATGGCAGGCCGGCCTGGTCTTTCTTTCTTTCTTATCCTTTTTAAAAAAATGTTTATTTATATGTTTATTTATGTATTTATTAGATATAAGTACACTGTAGCTGTCTTCAGACACTCAAGAAGAGGGTGTCAGATACTTGAGAATCTAAATCCCTCTTATGGTCTGCATATGATGTACATAAACACAGCCTCACATTTACTTCTAAAAATTTAAAGGTGGGGGGGCGCCACTGAGAGGTCTCTACAATTAACAGCATTGTCTCCTCTACCTGAAAAACTGGGATCAACTACCAGCAACTATATGGTGGCCCATCTCCAGTTTCAGGGGATCAGGCAGACAAAGAGACAGACAGACAAGAGTGGCAGGCCTCCCTGGCTTTTCTTTCTTTCTTATACTTTTTAAAAAATATTTATTTATTTATTTATTTATGTATTTATTAGATATAAGTACACTGTAGCTGTCTTCAGACACTTCAGAAGAGGGTGTCATATTCTGGAGAATATAAATCCTTCTTATGGTCTGCATATGATGGACATATACACAGATTCACATACACTTCTAAAAATTTAAGATGGGTGGGGCCACTGAAAGGGCTCAACAATTAACAGCATTGTCTCTTCTTCCAGACAACCTGGGATCAACTACCAGCAACTATATAGTGGCCCATCTCCAGTTCCAGGGGATCAGACAGACAGACAGACAGACAGAGATAAGGATGGCAGTCCTGCCTGATTTTTCTTTCTTTCATATCCTTTTTAAAAATGTTTATTTATTTATTTATTTATTCATTTGTTTATTTATTTATTTATTTATTTATTTATTTATTTATTTATTTATGTATTTATTAGATATAAGTACACTGTAGCTGTCTTCAGACTCTCCAGAAGAGGGTGTCAGATTCTGGAGAATCTATATCCCTCTTATGGACTGCATATGATGTACATAAACACAGCGTCACATATACTTCTAAAAATTTAAAGATGGGTGGGGCCACTGAAAGGGCTCAACAATTAACAGCATTGTCTCATCTTCAAAAGGACCTGGGATCAACTACCAGCAACTATATTGTGGCCCATCTCCAGTTCCAGGGGATCAGACAGACATACATACAGACAGACAGACAAGGATTGCAGACCTGCCTGGTTTTTCTTTCTTTCTTATACATTTTAAAAATGTTTATTTATTTATATATGTATTTATTAGATATAAGTACACTGTAGCTGTATTCAGGCACTTCAGAAGAGGGTGTCATATTCTGGAGAATCTAAATCCCTCTTATGGTCTGCATATGATGTACATAAACAAAGCCTCACATATACTTCTAAAAAGTTATAGATGTGTGGGGTCACTGAATCGGCTCAACAATTAACAGCATTGTCTCCTCTACCAGAGAACCTGGGATGAACTACCAGCAACTATATGGTGGCCCATCTCCAGTTCCAGGGGATCAGACAGACAGACAGATAGACAGACAAGGATTGCAGGCCTGCCTGGTTTTACTTTCTTTCTTATCCTTTTTAAAAAATGTTTATTTATTTATTTATTTATTTATTTATTTATTTATTTATTATATATAAGTACACTGTAGCTGTCTTCAGACACTCCAGAAGAGGGTGTCAGATTCTGGAGAATCTAAATCCCTCTTATGGTCTGCATATTGTGTACATAAACACAGCCTCACATATACTTCTAAAAATTTAAAGATGTGTGGGTCCACTGAAAGGGCTCAACAATTAACAGGATTGTCTCCTCTACCAGAGAACCTGGGATGAACTACCAGCAACTATATGGTGGCCCATCTCCAGTTCCAGGGGATCAGAACGACAGACAGACAGACAGACAGAGATAAGGATGGTAGGCCTGCCTGGTCTTTCTTTTTTTCTTATCCGGTTTAAATAATGTTTATTTATTTATTTATTTATTATTTATTTATTAGATATAAGTTCACTGAAGCTGTCTTCAGACACTCCAGAAGATGGTGTCACATTCTGGAGAATCTAAATCCCTCTTATGGTCTGCATATGATGTACATAAACACAGCCTCACATATACTACTAAAAATTTAACGATGGGTGGGGCCACTGAAAGGGCTCAACAATTAACAGCATTGTCTCCTCTTCCAGTGAACCTGGGATCAACTACCAGCACCTATATGGTGGCCCATCTCCAGTTCCAGGGGATCAGAACGACAGACAGACAGACAGACAGACAGAGATAAGGATGGTAGGACTGCCTGGTTTTCTTTCCTTCTTATCCGATTTAAATAATGTTTATTTATTTATTTATTTATTTATTTATTTATTTATTTATTTATTTATTATATATATGTACACTGTAGCTGTCTTCAGACACTCCAGAAGAGGGTGTCAGATACTGATGAATCTAAATCCCTCTTCTGGTCTGCATATGATGTACATAAACACAGCCTCACATACACTTCTAAAAATTTAAAGATGGGTAGGGCCACAAATAGGGGTCAACAATTAACAGCATTGTCTCCTCTTCCAGAGAACCTGGTATCAACTACCAGCAACTATATGGTAGCCCATCTCCAGTTCCAGGGGATCAGACAGACAGAGAATCAGACAGAGATAAGGATGGCAGGCCTGCCTGGTCTTACTTTCTTTCTTATCCTTTTTAAAAAATGTCTATTTATTTATTTTTTTATGTATTTATTATATATAAGTACACTGTAGCTGTCTTCAGACACTCCAGTAGAGGGTGTCAGATTCTGGAGAATCTAAATCCTCTTATAATCTGAATATGATGTACATAAACACAGCCTCACATATACTTCTAAATATTTAAATAAGTGTGGGGCCACTGATAGGGCTCAACAATTAACAGCATTGTCTCTTCTTCCAGAGATCCTTGGATCAATTACCAGCAACTATATGGTGGCCCATCTCAAGTTCCAGGGGATCAGACAGACAGACAGACAGACAGACAGACAGAGATAAGGATGGCAGGCCTGCCTTGTCTTACTTTCTTTCTTATCCTTTTTAAAAAATGTTTATTTATTTATTTATTTATTTATTTATTTATTTATTTATTTATTTATTTATTTATTATCTATTTATTTATTAGATATAAGTACACTGTAGCTGTCTTCAGACACTCCAGAAGAGGGTGTCAGATTCTGGAGAATCTAAATCCCTCTTATGGTTTGCATATGATGTACAAAAACACAGCCTCACATATACTTCTAAATATTTAAAGATGGGTGGCGCCACTGAAAGGGCTCAACAATTAACAGCATTGTCTCCTCTTCCAGAGAACCTGGGATCAACTACCAGCAACTATTCGTGGCCCATCTCCAGTTCCCAGGTATCAGACTGACAGACAGACAGACAGACAGACAGAGATATGGATGGCAGGCCTGCCTGGTCTTTCTTTCTGTCTTATTTTCTTTAAAAAATGTTTATTTTTTATTTATTTATTTATTTATTTATTTATTTATTTATTTATTTATTAGATATAAGTACACTGTAGCTGTCTTCAAACACTCTAGAAGAGGGTGTCATCTTCTGGAGAATCTAAATCCCTCTTATGGTCTGCATGTGATGTACATAAACACAGCCTCACATATACTTCTAAAAATTAAAAGATGGGTGGGCCCACTGAAAGGACTCAACAATTAACAGCATTCTCTCTTCTTCCAAAGAACGTGGGATCAACTACCAGCAACTATATGGTGGTCCATCTCAAGTTCTATGGGATAAGACAGACAGAAGGACAGACACACAGAGATAAGGATGGCAGGCCTGCCTGATTTTTCTTGCTTTCTTATCCTTTTTAAAAATGTTTATTTATTTATTTATTTATTCAATTATTCATTTTTTTATTTATGTATGTATTTATTAGATATAAGTACACTGTAGCTGTCTTCAGACTCTCCAGAAGAGGGTGTCAGATTCTGGAGAATCTATATCCCTCTTATGGTCTGCATATGATGTACATGAACACAGCCTCACATACACTTCTAAAAATTTAAGGATGGGTGGGGCCACTGAAAGGGCTCAACAATTAACAGCATTGTCTCCTCTTCCAGAGAACCTGGGATCAACTACCAGCAACTATATTGTGGCCCATCTCCAGTTCCAGGGAATCAGACAGACAGACATACAGACAGTGATAAGGATGGCAGGCCTGCCTGGTCTTTCTTTCTTATCTTTTTTAAAAAAATGTTTATTTATATATTTATTTATGTATTTATTAGATATAAGTACACTGTAGCTGTCTTCAGACTCTCCAGAAGAGGGTGTCTGATTCTGGAGAATCTATATCCCTCTTATGGTCTGCATATGATGTACATGAACACAGCCTCACATACACTTCTAAAAATTTAAGGATGGGTGGGGCCACTGAAAGGGCTCAACAATTAACACCATTGTCTCCTCTTCCAGAGAACTTGGGATCAAATACCAGCAACTATATGGTGGCCCATCTCAAGTTGCAGGGGATCAGACAGACAGACAGACAGAGAGAGATAAGGATGGCAGGCCTGCCTGATTTTTCTTTCTTACTTATCCTTTTTAAAAATGTTTATTTATTTATTTATTCATTTATTCATTTATTCATTTATTTATTTATTTATTTATTTATTTATTTATTAGATATAAGTACACTGTAGCTGTCTTCAGACACTCCAGAAGAGGGTGTCAGATTCTGGAGAATCTATATCCCTCTAATGGTCTGCATATGATGTACATAAACACAGCATCACATATACTTTTAAAATTTTAAAAATGGGTGGGGCCACTGAAAGGGCTCAACAATTAACAGCATTGTCTCATCTTCAAAAGGACCTGGGATCAACTACCAGCAACTATATTGTGGCCCATCTCCAGTTTTAGGGGATCAGACAGACATATATACAGACAGACAGACAAGGATTGCAGACCTGCCTGGTTTTTCTTTCTTTCTTATACATTTTAAAAATGTTTATTTATTCATATATGTATTTATTAGATATAAGTACACTGTAGCTGTCTTCAGGCACTTTAGAAGAGGGTGTCATATTCTGGAGAATCTAAATCCCTCTTATGGTCTGCATATGATGTAGATAAACACAGCCTCACATATACTTCTAAAAATTTAAAGATGTGTGGGGCCACTGAAACGGCTCAACAATTAACAGCATTGTCTCCTCTACCAGAGAACCAGGGATCAACTAGCAGCAACTATATGGTGGCCCATCTCCAGTTCCAGGGGATCAGACAGACAAAGAGACAGACAGACAAGGGTGGCAGGCCTCCATGGTTTTTCTTTCTTTCTTATCCTTTTTAAAAAATGTTTATTTATTTATTTATGTATTTATTAGATATAAGTACAATGTAGCTGTCTTCAAACAATCCAGAGGAGGGTGTCAGGTTCTGGAGAATATAAATCCCTCTTATGGTCTGCATATGATGGACATAAAAACAGATTCACATACACTTCTAAAAATCTAAAGATGAGTGGGGCCACTGAAAGGGCTCAACAATTAACAGCATTGTCTCTTCTTCCAGAGAACCTGGGATCAACTACAAGCAACTATATGGTGGTCCATCTCGAGTTCCAGGGGATCAGACAGACAGACAGACATACAGACAGAGATAAGGAGGGCAGGCCTGCCTGGTCTTTCTTTCTTTCTTATCCTTTTAAAATAATGTTTATTTATTTATTTATTTATTTATTTATTTATGTATTTATTTATTAGATATAAGTACACTGTAGTTGTCTTCAGACACTCCAGAAGAGGGTGTCAGATTCTGGAGAAACTAAATACCTCTTATGGTCTGCATATGATGTACATAAACACAGCCTAACATATACTTCTAAAAATTTAAAGATAGGTGGAGCCACTGAAAGGGCTCAACAATTAACAGCATTGTCTCCTCTTCCAGAGAACCTGGGATCAACTAACAGCAACTATATCGTGGCCCATCTCCAGTTCCAAGGGATCAGACAGACTTACAGACAGACAGACTGACAGACATAAGGATGGCAGGCCTGCCTGGTCTTTCTTTCTTTCTTATCCTTTTTAAAAAATGTTTATTTATTTATTTATATGTTTATTAGATATAAGTACACTGTAGCTGTCTTCAGACACTCCAGAAGAGGGTGTCAGATTCTGGAGAATCTAAATCCCTCTTATGGTCTGCATATAATGTACATAAACACAGCCTCACATATACTACTAAAAATTTAACGATGGGTGGGGCCACTGAAAGCGCTCAACAATTAACACCATTGTCTCCTCTTCCAGAGAACCTGGGATCAACTAACAGCAACTATATGGTGGCCCATCTCCAGATCCAGGGGATCAGAACGACAGACAGACAGACAGACAGAGATAAGGATGGTAGGCCTGCCTGGTCTTTCTTTATTTCTTATCCGGTTTAAATAATGTTTATTATTTATTTATTTATTTATTTATTTATTTATTTATTTATTTATTTATTTATTAGATAGAAGTACACTATAGCTGTCTTCAGATAATCCAGAAGAGGGTGTCAGATTCTGGAGAATCTAAATCCCTCTTATGGTCTGAATGATGTACATAAACACAGCGTCACATATACTACTAAAAATTTAACGATGGGTGGGGCCACTGAAAGGGCTCAACAATTAACAGCATTGTCTCCTCTACCAGAGAACCAGGGATCAACTAGCAGCAACTATATGGTGGCCCATCTCCAGTTCCAGGGGATCAGACAGACAAAGAGACAGACAGACAAGGGTGGCAGGCCTCCATGGTTTTTCTTTCTTTCTTATCCTTTTTAAAAAATGTTTATTTATTTATTTATGTATTTATTAGATATAAGTACAATGTAGCTGTCTTCAAACAATCCAGAGGAGGGTGTCAGGTTCTGGAGAATATAAATCCCTCTTATGGTCTGCATATGATGGACATAAAAACAGATTCACATACACTTCTAAAAATCTAAAGATGGGTGGGGCCACTGAAAGGGCTCAACAATTAACAGCATTGTCTCTTCTTCCAGAGAACCTGGGATCAACTACAAGCAACTATATGGTGGTCCATCTCGAGTTCCAGGGGATCAGACAGACAGACAGACAGACAGACAGACAGAGATAAGGAGGGCAGGCCTGCCTGGTCTTTCTTTCTTTCTTATCCTTTTAAAATAATGTTTATTTATTTATTTATTTATTTATTTATATATTTATTTATTTATGTATTTATTTATTAGATATAAGTACACTGTAGTTGTCTTCAGACACTCCAGAAGAGGGTGTCAGATTCTGGAGAAACTAAATACCTCTTATGGTCTGCATATGATGTACATAAACACAGCCTAACATATACTTCTAAAAATTTAAAGATAGGTGGAGCCACTGAAAGGGCTCAACAATTAACAGCATTGTCTCCTCTTCCAGAGAACCTGGGATCAACTAACAGCAACTATATCGTGGCCCATCTCCAGTTCCAAGGGATCAGACAGACTTACAGACAGACAGACTGACAGACATAAGGATGGCAGGCCTGCCTGGTCTTTCTTTCTTTCTTATCCTTTTTAAAAAATGTTTATTTATTTATTTATATGTTTATTAGATATAAGTACACTGTAGCTGTCTTCAGACACTCCAGAAGAGGGTGTCAGATTCTGGAGAATCTAAATCCCTCTTATGGTCTGCATATAATGTACATAAACACAGCCTCACATATACTACTAAAAATTTAACGATGGGTGGGGCCACTGAAAGCGCTCAACAATTAACACCATTGTCTCCTCTTCCAGAGAACCTGGGATCAACTAACAGCAACTATATGGTGGCCCATCTCCAGATCCAGGGGATCAGAACGACAGACAGACAGACAGACAGAGATAAGGATGGTAGGCCTGCCTGGTCTTTCTTTATTTCTTATCCGGTTTAAATAATGTTTATTATTTATTTATTTATTTATTTATTTATTTATTTATTTATTTATTAGATAGAAGTACACTGTAGCTGTCTTCAGACAATCCAGAAGAGGGTGTCAGATTCTGGAGAATCTAAATCCCTCTTATGGTCTGAATGATGTACATAAACACAGCGTCACATATACTACTAAAAATTTAACGATGGGTGGGGCCACTGAAAGGGCTCAACAATTAACAGCATTGTCTCCTCTTCCAGAGAACCTGGGATCAACTACCAGCACCTATATGGTGGCCCATCTCCAGTTCGAGGGGATCAGAACGACAAACAGAAAGACAGACAGACAGACAGAGATAAGGATGGCAGGCCTGCCTGGTCTTTCTTTCTTACTTATCCGGTTTAAATAATGTTTATTTATTTATTTATTTATTTATTTATTTATTTATTTATGTATTTATTAGATATAAGTACAGTGTAGCTGTCTTCAGACACTCCAGAAGAGGGTGTCAGATACTGATGAATCTAAATCCCTCTACTGGTCTGCATATGATGTACATAAACAAGCCTCACATACACTTCTAAAAATTTAACGATGGGTAGGGCCACAAATAGGGGTCAACAATTAACAGCATTGTCTCCTCTTCCAGAGAACCTGGTATCAACTACCAGCAACTATATGGTAGCCCATCTCCAGTTCCAGGTGATCAGACAAACAAACAGACAGACAGACAGAGATAAGGATGGCAGGCCTGCCTGGTCTTACTTTCTTTCTTATCCTTTTTAAAAAATGTTTATTTATTTATTTTTTTATGTATTTATTATATATAAGTACACTGTAGCTGTCTTCAGACACTCCAGTAGAGGGTGTCAGATTCTGGAGAATCTAAATCCTCTTATAATCTGAATATGATGTACATAAACACAGCCTCACATATACTTCTAAATATTTAAAGAAGTGTGGGGCCACTGAAAGGGCTCAACAATTAACAGCATTGTCTCCTCTTCCAGAGAACCTTGGATCAACTACCAGCAACTATATGGTGGCCCATCTCCAGTTCCAGGGGATCAGACAGACAGACAGACAGAGATAAGGATGGCAGGCCTGCCTGGTCTTACTTTCTTTCTTATCCTTTTAAAAAATGTTTATTTATTTATTTATTTATTCATATATTTATTCATTTATGAATTTATTATATATAAGTACACTGTAGCTGTCTTCAGACACTCCAGTAGAGGGTGTCAGATTCTGGAGAATCTAAATCCTCTTATAATCTGAATATGATGTACATAAACACAGCCTCACATATACTTCTAAATATTTAAAGAAGTGTGGGGCCACTGAAAGGGCTCAACAATTAACAGCATTGTCTCCTCTTCCAGAGAACCTTGGATCAACTACCAGCAACTATATGGTGGCCCATCTCCAGTTCCCGGGGATCAGATACACAGACAGACAGACAGACAGAGATATGGATGGCAGGCCTGCCTGGACTTTCTTTCTTTCTTATCCTTTTTAAAAAATGTTTATTTATTTATTTATTATCTATTTATTTATTAGATATAAGTACACTCTAGCTGTCTTCAGACACTCCAGAAGAGGGTGTCAGATTCTGGAGAATCTAAATCCCTCTTATGGTCTGCATATGATGTACATAAACACAGCCTCACATATACTTCTAAATATTTAAAGTTGGGTGGCGCCACTGAAAGGGCTCAACAATTAACAGCATTGTCTCCTCTTCCAGAGTACCTGGGATCAACTACCAGCAACTATATGGTGGCCCATCTCTATTTCCAGGGGATCAGACAGACAGACATACAGACAGAGATAAGGATGGCAGGCCTGCCTGGTCTTTCATTCTTTCTTATCCTTTTTTTAAAAAAGTTTATTTATACATTTATTTATGTATTTATTAGATATAAGTACACTGTAGCTGTCTTCAGACTCTCCAGAAGAGGGTGTCAGATTCTGGAGAATCTAAATCCCTCTTATGGTCTGCTTATGATGTACATAAACACAGCCTCACATATACTTCTAAAAATTTAAAGATGTGTGGGGCCACTGAGAGAGCTCAACAATTAACAGGATTGTCTCCTCTACCAGAGAACCTGGGATCAACTACCAGCAACTATATGGTGGCCCATCTCCAGTTCCAGGGGATCAGGCAGACAAAGAGACAGACAGAAAAGGGTGGCAGGCCTCCCTGGTTTTTCTTTCTTTCTTATCCTTTTTAAAAAATATTTATTTATTTATTTATGTATTTATTAGATATAAGTACACTGTAGCTGTCTTCAGACACTCTAGAAGAGGGTGTCAGATTCTGGAGAATATAAATCCCTCTTATGGTCTGCATATGATGGACATAAACACAGATTCACATACACTTCTAAAAATTTAAGATGGGTGGGGCCACTGAAAAGGCTCAACCATTAACAGCATTGTCTCTTCTTCCACAGAACCTGGGATCAACTACCAGCAACTATATGGTGGCCCATCTCCAGTTCCAGGGGATCAGACAGACAGACAGACAGACAGAGATAAGGAGGGCAGGACTGCCTGGTCTTTCTTTCTTTCTTATCCTTTTATAATAATGTTTATTTATTTATTTATGTATTTATTAGATATAAGTACACTGTAGCTGTCTTCAGACACTCCAGAAGAGGTTGTCATCTTCTGGAGAATCTAAATCCCTCTTATGGTCTGCATATGATGTACATAAACACAGCCTCACATATACTTCTAAAAATTAAACGATGGGTGGGCCCACTGAAAGGGCGCAACAATTAACAGCATTTTCTCTTCTTCCAGAGAACGTGGGATCAACTACAAGCAACTATATGGTGGCCCATCTCAAGTTCCAGGGGATAAGACAGACAGACAGACAGACAGACAGACAGAGATAAGGATGGCAAGCCTGCCTGATTTTTCTTTCTTTCTTATCCTTTTGAAAAAATGTTTATTTATTTATTTATTCATTTATTTATTTATTTATTTATTTATTTATTTATTTATTTATTAGATATAAGTACACTGTAGCTGTCTTCAGACACTCTAGAAGAGGGTGTCAGATTCTGGAGAATCTATATCCCTCTTATGGTCTGCATATGATGTACATGAACACAGCCTCACATATACTTCTAAAAATTTAAAGATGGGTGGGGCCACTGAAAGGGCTCAACAATTAACAGCATTGTCTCCTCTTCCAGAGAACCTGGGATCAACTACCAGCAACTATATGGTGGCCCATCTCCAGTTCCAGGGGATCTGACAGATAGACAGACAGACAGACAAACAGAGAAGGTGGCAGGCTTGCCTGGTCTTTCTTTCTTTCTTTCTTATCCTTTTAAAATAATGTTTATTTATTTATTTATGTATTTATTAGATATAAGTACACTGTAGCTGTCTTCAGACACTCTAGAAGAGGGTGTCATATTCTGGAGAATCTGAATCCCTCTTATGGTCTGCATATGATGTACATAAACACAGCCTCACATATACTTCTAAAAATTTAAAGATGGGTGGGCCCACTGAAAGGGCTCAACAATTAACACCATTGTCTCCTTTTCCAGAGAACTTGGGATCAAATACCAGCAACTATATTGTGGCCCAACTCCAGTTCCAGGGGATCAGACATACATACATACAGACAGACAGACAAGGATTGCAGGCCTGCCTGGTTTTTCTTTCTTTCTTATACATTTTAAAAATGTTTATTTTTTTATATATGTATTTATTAGATATAAGTACACTATAGCTGTCTTCAGGCACTTCAGAAGAGGGTGTCATATTCTGGAGAATCTAAATGCCTCTTATGGTCTGCATATGATGTACATAAAAACAGCCTCACATATACTTCTAAAAATTTAAAGATGTGTGGGGCCACTGAAACGGCTCAACAATTAACAGCATTGTCTCCTCTACCAGAGTACCTGGGATCAACTAGCAGCAACTATATGGTGGCCCATCTCCAGTTCCAGCGGATAAGACAGACAGACAGACAGACAGACAGACAAGGATTGCAGGCCTGCCTGGTTTTACTTTCTTTCTTATCCTTTTTAAAAAATGTTTATTTATTTATTTATGTATTGATTAGATATACGTACACTGTAGCTGTCTTCAGACACTCCAGAAGAGGGTGTCAGATTCTGGAGAATCTAAATCCCTCTTATGGTCTGCATATGATGTACATAAACACAGCCTCACATATACTACTAAAAATTTAAGGTTGGGTTTGGCCACTGAAAGCGCTCAACAATTAACAGCATTGTCTCCTCTTCCAGAGAACCTGTGATCAACTACCAGCACCTATATGTTGGCCCATCTCCAGTTCCAGGGGATCAGAACGACAGACAGACAGACAGACAGAGATAAGGATGGTAGGCCGCCTGGTCTTTCTTTTTTTCTTATCCGGTTTAAATAATGTTTATTTATTTATTTATTTATTTATTTATTTATTTATTTATTTATTTATTAGATATAAGTACACTGTAGCTGTCTTCAGACACTCCAGAAGAGGATGTCAGATTCTGATGAATCTAAATCCCTCTTCTGGTCTGCATATGATGTACATAAACACAGCCTCACATACACTTCTACAAATTTAAAGATGGGTGGGGCCACTGATAGGGTTCAACAATTAACAGCATTGTCTCCTCTTCCAGAGAACCTGGGATCAACTACCAGCAACTATATGGTAGCCCATCTCCAGTTCCAGGGGATTAGACAGACAGACAGACAGACAGACAGAGATAAGGATGGCAGGCCTGCCTGGTTTTGCTTTCTTTCTTATCCTTTTTAAAAAATGTTTATTTATTTATTTATTTATTTATTTATTTATTTATTTATTTATTATAAGTACACTGTAGCTGTCTTCAGACACTCCAGTAGAGTGTGTCAGATTCTGGAGAATCTAAATCCTCTTATAATCTGAATATGATGTACATAAACACAGCCTCACATATACTTCTAAATATTTAAAGAAGTGTGGGGCCACTGAAAGGGCTCAACAATTAACAGCATTGTCTCCTCTTCCAGAGAACCTTGGATCAACTACCAGAAACTATATGGTGGCCCACCTCCAGTTCCAGGGGATCAGACAGACAGACAGACAGACAGACAGAGATAAGGATGGCAGGCCTGCCTGGTCTTAATTTCTTTCTTATCCTTTTTAAAAAATGTTTATTTATTTATTTATTTATTATATATAAGTACACTGTAGCTGTCTTCAGACACTCCAGTAGAGGGTGTCAGATTCTGGAGAATCTAAATCCTCTTATAATCTGAATATGATGTACATAAACACAGCCTCACATATAGTTCTAAATATTGAAAGAAGTGTGGGGCCACTGAAAGGGCTCAACAATTAATAGCATTGTCTCCTCTTCCAGAGAACCTTGTATCAACTACATACAACTATATGGTGGCCCATCTCCAGTTCCCGGGGATCAGATAGACAGACAGACAGACAGACAGACAGACAGCGATATGGATGGCAGGCCTGCCTGGTCTTTCTTTCTTTCTTATCCTTTTTAAAAAATATTTATTTATTTATTTATCTATTTATTTATTAGATATAAGTTCACTGTAGCTGTCTTCAGACACTCCAGAAGAGGGTGTCAGATTCTGGAGAATCTATAACCCTCTTATGGTCTGCATATGATGTACATAAACACAGACTCACATTTTCTTCCAAAAATTTAAAGATGGATGGGGCCCCAGAAATGGCTCAACAATTAACAGCATTGCCTCCTCTTCCAGAGAACCTTGGATAAACTAACAGCAACTATATGGTGGCCCATCTCCAGTTCCAGGGTATCAGACAGTCTGACAGAGAGACAGAGATAAGGATGGAGGCCTGCCTGGTCTTTCTTTCTTTCTTATACTTTTAAAAAAATGTTTATTTATTTATTTATTTATTTATTTATTTATTTATTTATTTATTTATGTATTTATTAGATATAAGTACACTGTAGCTGTCGTCAGACACTCTAGAAGAGGGTGTCATCTTCTGGAGAATCTAAATCCCTCTTATGGTCTGCATATGTTGTACATAAACACAACCTCACATATACTTCTAAAAATTTAAAGATGTGTGGGGCCACTGAGAGGGCTCAACAATTAACAGGATTGTCTCCTCTACCAGAGAACCTGGGATCAACTACCAGCAACTATATGGTGGCCCATCTCCAGTTCCAGGGGATCAGGCAGACAAAGAGACAGACAGACAAGGGTGGCAGGCCTCCCTGGTTTTTCTTTCTTTCTTATTCTTTTTAAAAAATATTTATTTATTTATTTATGTATTTATTAGATATAAGTACACTTTAGCTGTCTTCAGACACTCCAGAAGAGGGTGTCAGATTCTGGAGAATATAAATCCCTCATATGGTCTGCATATGATGGACATAAACCCAGATTCACATACACTTCTAAAAATTTAAGATGGGTGGGGCCACTGAAAGGGCTCAACAATTAACAGCATTGTCTCTTCTTCCAGAGAACCTGGGATCAACTACCAGCAACTATATGGTGGCCCATCTCCAGTTCCAGGTGATCAGACAGACAGACAGACAGACAGAGATAAAGAGGGCAGTCCTGCCTGGTCTTTCGTTCTTTCTTATCCTTTTAAAATAATGTTTATTTATTTATTTATTTATTTATTTATTTATTTATGTATTTATTAGATATAAGTACAATGTAGTTGTCTTCAGACACTCCAGAAGAGGGTGTCAGATACTGATGAATCTAAATCCCTCTTCTGGTCTGCATATGATGTACATGAACAAGCCTCACATACACTTCTAAAAATTTAAAGATGGGTAGGGCCACAAATAGGGGTCAACAATTAACAGCATTGTCTCCTCTTCCAGAGAACCTGGTATCAACTACCAGCAACTATATGGTAGCCCATCTCCAGTTCCAGGTGATCAGACAAACAAACAGACAGACAGACAGAGATAAGGATGGCAGGCCTGCCTGGTCTTACTTTCTTTCTTATCCTTTTTAAAAAATGTTTATTTATTTATTTATTTATGTATTTATTATATATAAGTACACTGTAGCTGTCTTCAGACACTCCAGTAGAGGGTGTCAGATTCTGGAGAATCTAAATCCTCTTATAATCTGAATATGATGTACATAAACACAGCCTCACATATACTTCTAAATATTTAAAGAAGTGTGGGGCCACTGAAAGCGCTCAACAATTAACAGCATTGTCTCCTCTTCCAGAGAACCTTGGATCAACTACCAGCAACTATATGGTGGCCCATCTCCAGTTCCAGGGGATCAGACAGACAGACAGACGGACAGAGATAAGGATGGCAGGCCTGCCTGGTCTTACTTTCTTTCTTATCCTTTTTAAAAAATATTTATTTATTTATTTATTTATTCATATATTTATTCATTTATGAATTTATTATATATAAGTACACTGTAGCTGTCTTCAGACACTCCAGTAGAGGGTGTCAGATTCTGGAGAATCTAAATCCTCTTTTAATCTGAATATGATGTACATAAACACAGCCTCACATATACTTCTAAATATTTAAAGAAGTGTGGGGCCACTGAAAGGGCTCAACAATTAACAGCATTGTCTCCTCTTCCAGAGAACCTTGGATCAACTACCAGCAACTATATGGTGGCCCATCTCCAGTTCCCGGGGATCAGATACACAGACAGACAGACAGACAGAGATATGGATGGCAGGCCTGCCTGGTCTTTCTTTCTTTCTTATCCTTTTTAAAAAAATGTTTATTTATTTATTTATTTATCTATTTATTTATTAGATATAAGTACACTCTAGCTGTCTTCAGACACTCCAGAAGAGGGTGTCAGATTCTGGAGAATCTAAATCCCTCTTATGGTCTGCATATGATGTACATAAACACAGCCTCACATATACTTCTAAATATTTAAAGTTGGGTGGCGCCACTGAAAGGGCTCAACAATTAACAGCATTGTCTCCTCTTCCAGAGTACCTGGGATCAACTACCAGCAACTATATGGTGGCCCATCTCTAGTTCCAGGGGATCAGACAGACAGACATACAGACAGTGATAAGGATGGCAGGCCTGCCTGGTCTTTCATTCTTTCTTATCCTTTTTTAAAAAAAGTTTATTTATACATTTATTTATGTATTTATTAGATATAAGTACACTGTAGCTGTCTTCAGACACTCCAGAAGAGGGTGTCAGATTCTGGAGAATCTAAATCCCTCTTATGGTCTGCTTATGATGTACATAAACACAGCCTCACATATACTTCTAAAAATTTAAAGATGTGTGGGGCCACTGAGAGGGCTCAACAATTAACAGGATTGTCTCCTCTACCAGAGAACCTGGGATCAACTACCAGCAACTATATGGTGGCCCATCTCCAGTTCCAGGGGATCAGGCAGACAAAGAGACAGACAGACAAGGGTGGCAGGCCTCCCTGGTTTTTCTTTCTTTCTTATCCTTTTTAAAAAATATTTATTTATTTATTTATGTATTTATTAGATATAAGTACTCTGTAGCTGTCTTCAGACACTCTAGAAGAGGGTGTCGTATTCTGGAGAATATAAATCCCTCTTATGGTCTGCATATGATGGACATAAACACAGATTCACATACACTTCTAAAAATTTAAGATGGGTGGGGCCACTGAAAAGGCTCAACCATTAACAGCATTGTCTCTTCTTCCAGAGAACCTGGGATCAACTACCAGCAACTATATGGTGGCCCATCTCCAGTTCCAGGGGATCAGACAGACAGACAGACAGACAGAGATAAGGAGGCCAGGACTGCCTGGTCTTTCTTTCTTTCTTATCCTTTTAAAATAATGTTTATTTATTTATTTATGTATTTATTAGATATAAGTACACTGTAGCTGTTATCAGACACTCCAGAAGAGGTTGTCATCTTCTGGAGAATCTAAATCCCTCTTATGGTCTGCATATGATGTACATAAACACAGCCTCACATATACTTCTAAAAATTAAACGATGGGTGGGCCCACTGAAAGGGCTCAACAATTAACAGCATTTTCTCTTCTTCCAGAGAACGTGGGATCAACTACCTGAAACTATATGGTGGCCCATCTCCACTCCCAGGGTATCAGACAGACAGACAGACAGACAAGAATAAGGATGGCAGGCCTGCCTGGTCTTTCTTTCTGTCTTATCCTTTTTACAAAATGTTTATTTATTTATTTATTTATTTATTTATTTATTTATTTATTTATTTATTTATTTATGTATTTATTAGATATAAGTACACTGTAGCTGTTCAGACACTCCAGAAGACGGTGTCAGATTCTGGAGAATCTAAATCCCTCTTATGGTCTGCATATGATGTACATAAACACAGCCTCACATATACTTCTAAAAATTTAAAGAAGGGTGGGGCCACTCTAAAAGCTCAACAATTAACAGCATTGTCTCCTCTTCCAGAGTACCTGGGATCAACTACCAGCAACTATATGGTGGCCCATCTCCAGTTCCAGGGGATCAGACAGACAGACATACAGACAGTGATAAGGATGGCAGGCCTGGTCTTTCTTTCTTTCTTATCCTTTTTTTTTAAAAAATGTTTATTTATTTATTTATTTATGTATTTATTAGATATAAGTACACTGTAGCTGTTCAGACACTCCAGAAGAGGGTGTCAGATTCTGGAGAATCTAAATCCCTCTTATGGTCTGCATATGATGTACATAAACACAGCCTCACATATAGTGAGCTGCGGTGTCACAGGCCAACTGCTGGAATTTCTGAGTACCACCTAGATAGAGATAAGCTGTGCTGTGGTTGCTTAATTTATGTATTTTATTATTTCTATTTGTTGTTTTGTTTTGTTTTATTTGTTTTTAGAAAAGTCCTCAGTCTGTAGCTCATGCAGACCCAGGACTGCCTACTTGTGTTAATTAGGGTTTCACAGCTGAGAACAGACACCAAGAGCAAGGTAAGGCTTAGAAAACCGGACATTCAGTGGTGGCTGAAGCTCTTAATGAGAGCACTCTGTAGGCAGAAGCAGTCAGTTTCTGAGTTCGAGGCCACCCTGGTGAAAGACAGGGCTAGGGTAGGGGCTAGGGTAGGGGCTAGGGTGAGAAAGAAAGAAAGAGAGAGAGAGCGAGAGGGAGAGAGAGAGGGAGAGTGAGAGGAGAGAGAGAGAGAGAGAGAAAGAGAGAGAGAGAGAGAAAGAGAGAGAGAGAAAGAGAGAGAGAGAAAGAGAGAGAGAGAAAGAGAGAGAGAGAGAGAAAGAGAGAGAGAGAATAAGAGAGAGAGAGAAAGAGAGAGAGAAAGAGAGAGAGAGAAAAAGAGAGAGAAAGAGAGAGAGAGAAAGAGAGAGAGAAAAAGAGAGAGAGAGAGAGAGAGAAAGAGAGAGAGAGAAAGAGAGAGAGAAAGAGAGAGAGAAAGAGAGAGAGAATAAAAAGTTTTTATAAAAGTTTTATAAAAAGTGTTAAAGTTTTTAAAAATTAAAAAAAAAAATACCAGATCACCATCACACAGCATTGGCTGTCTTCAGGTGTATCCTTTCAGCCTCCAAAACAAAAAACAATGGCTGGCTGTCTTCAGGTGTATCCTATTCTCGAGTCTTATTTCCAACCTTAGAGCTGGGCTGAGCTGCCTCATTATGTAATTGCAAACCTTCCTTGGTTTGTCTTTTCCATTTCTAAGACTAACAGGCCTTTTTCTATTTATTGAATATGCTCATGACTGTCCTTTAGATATAGTAAATATAACTGTTGCTTATAAAACTTGTTTTCTAGGAATTTTTAAAGGGCAATGGCAGAGTTTATTTATAAAAAAATATTTTGCATTTATTTATTTGTGTGAGTGATGAAGCTCAGGTCTTCAAACTCGTCAGGAGGTATGATTACCTCCCCTCTCTCTCAACCCCTCTCTCTCCTCTCTCAATGATTGTGTAAGAATGTTTTGCATGTGTATGCTGTGCCAACAGACTCCAGAACAGAGTATTAGATCCCCTGGAACTGGAGATGGGCCACCATATATAATACTGGTAATTGAGCCCAGGTTCTCTGGAAGAGGAGACAATGCTCTTAATTGTTGAGCCCTCTCTGTAGCCACATCTTTCTTTTTTTTTGAGTATATGTGAGGCTGTGTTTATATACATCATATGCAGACAATAAGAATGATTTAGATTCTTCAGAATCTGACACCCTCTTCTGGACTGTCTGAAGATAGCTACAGCATACTTAAATATAATAAATAAATAAATCTTTAAAAAGAAAAGGAAAAGTAAAAAAGAAAGAACAGGCCTGCCATATGCATGTTCATAGAGGAAAATGGAAGAGACCCCAATCTAACCTCAGCAGGGTGCTTCCTTCTGGATGGTAGCTCACAGTTTCATCCCAGCAAGACAGGCAAATCACTGAGTTCAAGGACAGTAAGGTTCAGGACAGCCAAGGTTAGGAAGGAAAAGGGTCTATGTTGAGAATACAAACCAACAAAACAACAACTAGGAAAAAGAAGTGACAGTGTAACTTGGGGTAGGGTACCAACAAGAGAAAGCTTTCTGTTACCACTTACAAACACCAGTAGCCTTGCACCCTTCTGCCCAGGTCCCTGCCTTCCTTTCTAGGAATTCTAAGGATGCCAGGGGGTGGGGGAATCCAGATTAACTTTTTAAAAACAAAGACTTGGTCTTTGATGTCTATAGGAAGCCCTTCTCAGTGCCTTTAACTACCACTGAACTTTCAGGGCTGTGACTCAACTGTAACAAGGAACAGGGCTAAGAACCTGCAGCCTTTGAAAACAACTATTTTTTTAAAGTGGGGGACACAAATCAGCAGTAGAACCCCTCAGGTTCAGCCATAATACTTGTTAGGGAAAGAGCCTCAATGTCCGGAGCTGAGGTCTCATGGGTGAACTGCTTCAAGCTCTGAGTATCACTGAAAGAAAGAAAAGATATCATGTGATTGCTTAATTTATTTATTTTATTATTTCTATTTTTTGTTTTCTTTTGTTTTGTTTTAGAAAAGGCCTCAGTCTGTAGCTATGGCTGACCTAGGACAGACTACATGTGTTAATTAGGGTTTCACAGCTGAGAAACAGACCATACCTATGTAAGACTTAGAAAACCCAACAGTCAGTGGTGGCTCGAGCTCTTAATGAGAGCACTCTGGAGGCAGAGGCAGTCAGTTTCTGAGTTCAAGGCCAGCCTGGTTAAAGACAGGGATAGGCAGGGCTAGGCAAGGCAGGGCTGGGCTAGGCTAGGCTAGGTAAGGGGCTGGGCTAGTCAAGGCAAGGGACTAGGCTAGGCTACTCAAGGGGCTACTCAAGACAGACAGACAGAGAGAAAGACAGACAAGGATGGCAGGCCTGCCTGGTTTTTCTTTCTTTCTTATCCCTTTTAAAAAATGTTAATTAATTAATTAATTAATTAATTAATTTATTTATTTATTAGATATAAGTACACTGTAGCTGTCTTCAGAAACTCCAGAAGAGGGTGTCAGATTCTGGAGAATCTATATGCCTCTTATGGTCTGCATATGATGTACATAAACACAGCCTCACATTTACTTCTAAAAATTTAAAGATGTGTGGGGCCAATGAAAGGGATCAACAATTAACATCATTGTCTCCTCTTATAGAGATCCTGGGATCAACTACCAGCAACTATATGGTGGCCCATCTACAGTTCCAGGGGATCAGACAGACAGACATACATACAGACAGATAGAGTTAAAGATGGCAGGCCTACCTGGTCTTTCATTCTTTCTTATCCTTTTTAAAAAATGTTTATTAATTTAAGTATGAATTTATTAGATATAAGTACACTGTAGCTGTCTTCAAACACTCCCGAAAAGGGTGTCAGATTCTGGAGAATCTATATCCCTCTTATGGTCTGCATATGATGTACATGAACACAGCCTCACATATACTTCTAAAAATTTAAAGATGGGTGGGGCCACTGAAAGGGCTAAACAATTAACAGAACTGACTCCTCTTCCAGAGAACCTGGGATCAACTACCAGCAATTATATGGTGGCCAATCTCCAGTTCCAGGGGATCACACAGACAGACTTACAGACAAGGATGGCAGGCCTGCCTGTTCTCTCTTTCTTTATTATCCTTTTTTAAAAATGTTTATTTGTTTATTTATGTATTTATTAGATATAAGTACACTGTAGCTGTCTTCAGACTCTCCAGAAGAGGGTGTCAGATTCTGGAGAATCAATATCCCTCTTATGGTCTGCATATGATGTACATGAACACAGCCTCACATATACTTCTAAAAATTTAAAGATGGGTGGGGCCACTGAAAGGGCTCAACAATTAACAGCATTGTCTCCTCTTCCAGGGAACCTGGGATCTACTACCAGCAACTATATGGTGGCCCATCTCCAGTTCCAGGGTATCTGACAGATAGACAGACAGACAGACAGACAGACAGACAGACAGACAGACAGACAAGGTGGCAGGCCTGCCTGGTCTTTCTTTCTTTCTTATTCTTTTTAAAAAATGTTTATTTATTTATTTATGTATTTATTAGATATAAGTACACTGTAGCTGTCTTCAGACACTCTAGAAGAGGGTGTCATATTCTGGAGAATCTAAATCCCTCTTATGGTCTGCATATGATGTACATAAACACAGCCTCACATATACTTCTAAAAATTTAAAGATGGGTGGGCCCACTGAAAGGGCTCAACAATTAACAGCATTGTCTCCTCTTCCAGAGAACCTGGGATCAACTACAAGCAACTCTATGGTGGCCCATCTCCAGTTCCAGAGGATCAGACAGACAGACAGACAGACAGAGATAAGGATGGCAGTCCTGCCTGGTCTTTCTTTCTTTCTTATCCTTTTTAAAAAATGTTTGTTTATTTATTTATTTATTTATATATGTATTTATTAGATATAAGTACACTGTAGCTATCTTCAGACACTCCAGAAGAGGGTGTCAGATTCTGGAGAATCTATATCCCTCTTATGGTCTGCATATGATGTACATAAACACAGCCTCACATATACTTCTAAAAATTTAAAGATGGGTGGGCCCACTGAAAGGGCTCAACAATGAACACCATTGTCTCCTCTTCCAGACAACGTGCGATGAACTTCCAGCAACTATATGGTGGCCCATCTCAAGTTCCAGGGGATAAGATAGACAGACAGACAGACAGAGATAAGGATGGCAAGCCTGCCTGATTTTTCATACTTTCTTATCCTTTTTAAAAAATGTTTATTTATTTATTTATTCATTCATTCATTCATTTATTTATTTATTTATTTATTTATTTATTAGATATAAGTACACTGTAGCTGTCTTCAGACTCTCCAGAAGAGGGTGTCAGATTCTGGAGAATCTATATCCCTCTTATGGTCTGCATATGATGTACATAAACACAACCTCACATATACTTCTAAAAATGTAAAGATGGGTGGGGCCACTGAAAGGGCTCAACAATGAACAGCATTGTCTCCTCTTCCAGAGGACCTGGGATCAACTACCAGCAACTATATTGTGGACCATCTCAAGTTCCAGGGGATAAGACAGACATAAAGACAGACAGACAGACAAGGATTGCAGGCCTGCCTGGTTTTTCTTTCTTTCTTATACATTTTAAAAATGTTTATTTATTTATTTATGTATTTATTAGATATAAGTACACTGTAGCTATCTTCAGACACTTCAGAAGTGGGTGTCATATTCTGAAGAATCTAAATCCCTCTTATGGTCTGCATATGATGTACATAAACACAGCCTCACATATACTTCTAAAAAGTTAAAGATGTGTGGGGCCACTGAAACGGCTCAATAATTAACAGCATTGTCTCCTCTTCCAGACAATGTGGGATCAACTATCAGCAACTATATGGTGGCCCATCTACAGTTCCAGGGGTTCAGACAGTCAGACAGACAGACAAGGATTGCAGGCCTGCCTGGTTTTATTTTCTTTCTTATCCTTTTTAAAAAATGTTTATTTATATATTTATTTATTTATTTATTTATTTATTTATTTATTTATTTATTATATATAAGTACACTGTAGCTGTCTTCAGACACTCCAGAAGAGGGTGTCAGATTCTGGAGAATCTAAATCCCTCTTATGGTCTGCATATGATGTACATAAACACAGCCTCACATATACTTCTAAAAATTTAAAGATGTGTGGGGCCTCTGAGAGGGCTCAACAATTAACAGCATTGTCTCCTCTACCAGAGAACCTGGGATGAACTACCAGCAACTATATAATGTGGCCCATCTCCAGTTCCAGGGAATCAGGCAGACAAAGAGACAGACAGACAAGGGTGGCAGGCCTCCCTGGTTTTTCTTTCTTTCTTATCCTTTTTAAAAAATGTTTATTTATTTATTTATGTATTTATTAGATATAAGTACACTGTAGCTGTCTTCAGACACTCCAGAAGAGGGTGTCACATTCTGGAGAATATAAATCCCTCTTATGGTCTGCATATGATGGACATAAACACAGATTCACATACACTTCTAAAAATTTAAGATGGGTTGGGCCACTGAAAGGGCTCAACAATTAACAGCATTTTCTCTTCTTCCAGAGAACCTGGGATCAACTACCAGCAACTATATGGTGGCCCATCTCCAGTTCCAGAGGATCAGACAGACAGACAGACAGACAGAGATAAGGAGGGCAGGCCTGCCTGGTTTTTCTTTCTTTCTTATCCTTTTAAAATAATGTTTATTTATTTATTTATTTATTTATTTATTTATTTATGTATGTATTTATTAGATATAAGTACACTGAAGCTGTCTTCAGACACTCTAGAAGAGGGTGTCATCTTCTGGAGAATCTAAATCCCTCTTATGGTCTGCATATGATGTACATAAACACAGCCTCACATATACTTCTAAAAATTTAAAGATGGGTTGGCCCACTGAAAGGGCTCAACAATTAACAGCATTGTCTCTTCTTCCAGAGAATGTGGGATCAAATACCAGCAACTATATGGTGGCCCATCTCAAGTTCCAGGGGATAAGACAGACAGACAGACAGACAGACAGAGATAAGGATGGCAGGCCTGCCTGATTTTTCTTTCTTTCTTATCCTTTTTAAAAAATGTTTATTTATTTATTTATTTATTTATTTATTTATTTATTCATTTATTTATTTATTTATTTATTTATGCATTTATTAGATATAAGTACACTGTAGTTGTCTTCAGACTCTCCAGAAGAGGGTGTCAGATTCTGGAGAATCTATATCTTTCTTATGGTCTGCATATGATGTACATAAACACAGCCTCACATATACTTCTAAAAATTTAAAGATGGGTGGGGCCACTGAAAGGGCTCAACAATTAACAGCATTGTCTCCTCTTCCAGAGGACCTGGGATCAACTACCAGCAACTATATTGTGGCCCATCTCCAGTTCCAGGGGATCAGACAGACATACATACAGACAGACAGACAAGGATTGCAGGCCTGTCTGGTTTTTCTTTCTTTCTTATACATTTTAAAAATGTTTATTTATTTATTTATTTATTTATTTATTTATTTATTTATTTATGTATTTATTAGATATAAGTACACTGTAGCTGTCTTCAGACACTTCAGAAGAGGGTGTCATATTCTGGAGAATCTAAATCCCTCTTATGGTCTGCATATGATGTACATAAACAAAGCCTCACATATACTTCTAAAAATTTAATGATGTGTGGGGCCACTGAAACGGCTAAAAATTAACAGCATTGTCTCCTCTACCAGAGACCCTGGGATCAAATACCAGCAACTATATGGTGGCCCATCTCCAGTTCTAGGGGATCAGACAGACAGATAGACAGACAGAAAAGGATTGCAGGCCTGCCTGGTTTTACTTTCTTTCTTATCCTTTTTAAAAAATGTTTATTTATTTATTTATGTATTTATTATATATAAGTACACTGTAGCTGTCTTCAGACACTCCACAAGAGGGTGACAGATTCTGGAGAATCTAAATCCCTCTTATAGTCTGCATATGATGTACATAAACACAGCCTCACATATACTTCTAAAAATTTAAAGATGTGTGGGGCCACTGAAAAGGCTCAACAATTAACAGCATTGTCTCCTCTAACAGAGAACCTGGGATCAAATACCAGCAACTATATGTTGGCCCATCTCCAGTTCCAGGGGATCAGGCAGACAAAGAGACAGACAGACAAGGGTGGCAGGCCTCCCTGGTTTTTCTTTCTTTCTTATCCTTTTAAAATAATGTTTATTTATTTATGTATTTATTAGATATAAGTACACTGTAGTTGTCTTCAGACACTCCAGAAGAGGGTGTCAGATTCTGGAGAATATAAATCCCTATTATGGTCTGCATATGATGGACATAAACACAGCCTAACATATACATCTAAAAATTTAAAGATGGGTGGGGCCACTGAAAGGGCTCAACAATTAACAGCGGGTCTCTTCTTCCAGAGAACCTGGGATCAACTACCAGCAACTATATAGTGGCCCATCTCCAGTTCCAGGGGATCAGACAGACAGACAGACAGACAGAGATAAGGAGGGCAGGCCTGCCTGGTTTTTCTTTCTTTCTTATCCTTTTAAAAATGTTTATTTATTTATTTATTTATTTATTTATTTATTTATTTATTTATTTATTAGATATAAGTACACTGTAGTTGTCTTCAGACACTCCAGAAGAGGGTGTCAGATTCTGGAGAATCTAAATCCCTCTTATGGTCTGCATATGATGTACATAAACACAGCCTCACATATACATCTAAAAATTTAAAGATAGGTGGAGCCACTGAAAGGGCTCAACAATTAACAGCATTGTCTCCTCTTCCAGAGAACCTGGGATCAACTACCTGCAACTATATGGTGGCCCATCTCCACTCCCAGGGGATCAGAGAGACAGACAGACAGACAAGGATAAGGATGGCAGGCTTGCCTGGTCTTTCTTTTTATCCTTTTTAAAAAATGTTTATTTATTTATATATTTATTAGATATAAGTACACTGTAGCTGTCTTCAGACACTCCAGAAGAGGGTGTCAGATTCTGGAGAATATAAATCCCTCTTATGGTCTGCATATGATGTACATAAACACAGCCTCACATATACATCTAAAAATTTAAAGAGAGGTGGAGCCACTGAAAGGGCTCAACAATTAACAGCATTGTCTCCTCTTCCAGAGTACCTGGGATCAACTACCAGCAACTATATTGTGGCCCATCTCCAGTTCCAGGGGATCAGACAGACATACATACAGACAGACAGACAAGGATTGCAGGCCTGCCTGGTTTTTCTTTCTTTCTTATACATTTTAAAAATGTTTATTTATTTTTTTATTTATTTATTTATGAATGTATGTATTTATTAGATATAAGTACACTGTAGCTGTCTTCAGACACTTCAGAAGAGGGTGTCATATTCTGGAAATCTAAATCCCTCTTATTGTCTGCATATGATGTACATAAACACAGCCTCACATATACTTCTAAAAATTTAAAGATGTGTGGGGCCACTGAAACGGCTCAACAATTAACAGCATTGTCTCCTCTACCAGAACCTGAGATCAACTAGCAGCAACTATATGGTGGCCCATCTCCAGTTCCAGGGGATCAGACAGACAGACAGACAGACAGAGATAAGGAGGGCAGGCCTGCCTGGTCCTTCTTTCTTTCTTATCCTTTTAAAAAATGTTTATTTATTTATTTATTTATTTATTTATTTATTTATTTATTTATTTATTTATTAGATATAAGTACACTGTAGTTGTCTTCAGACACTCCAGAGGAGGGTGTCAGATTCTCGAAAATCTAAATCCCTCTTATGGTCTGCATATGATGTACATAAACACAGCCTCACATATACATCTAAAAATTTAAAGATAGGTGGAGCCACTGAAAGGGCTCAACAATTAACAGCATTGTCTTCTCTTCCAGAGAACCTGGGATCAACTACCTGCAACTATATGGTGGCCCATCTCCACTCCCAGGGGATCAGAGAGACAGACAGACAGACAAGGATAAGGATGGCAGTCCTGCCTGGTCTTTCTTTCTTATCCTTTTTAAAAAATGTTTATTTATTTATGTATTTATTAGATATAAGTACACTGTAGCTGTCTTCAGACACTCCAGAAGAGGGTGTCAGATTCTGGAGAATCTAAATCCCTCTTATGGTCTGCATATGATGTACATAAACACAGCCTCACATATACTACTAAAAATTTAACGATGGGTGGGGCCACTGAAAGCGCTCAACAATTAACAGCATTGTGTCCTCTTCCAGAGAACCTGTGATCAACTACCAGCACCTATATGGTGGCCCATCTCCAGTTCCAGGGGATCAGAACGACAGACAGACAGACAGACAGAAGAGATAAGGATGGCAGGCCTGCCTGGTCTTTCTTTCTTTCTTATCTGGTTTAAATAATGTTTATTTCTTTATTTACTTATTTATTTTTGTATTTATTAGACATAAGTACACTGTAGTTGTCTTCAGACACTCCAGAAGAAGGTGTCAGATTCTGATGAATCTAAATCCCTCTTCTCGTCTGCATATGATGTACATAAACACAGCCTCACATACACTTCTAAAAATTTAAAGATGGGTAGGGCCACTGATAGGGTTCAACAATTAACAGCATTGTCTCCTCTTCCAGAGAACCTGGGATCAACTACCAGCAACTATATGGTAGCCCATCTCCACTTCCAGGGGATCAGACAGACAGACAGACAGACAGACAGAGATAAGAATGGCAGGCCTGCCTGGTCTTACTTTCTTTCTTATCCTTTTTAAAAAATGATTATTTATTTATTTATGTATTTATTATATATAAGTACACTGTAGCTGTCTTCAGACACTCCAGTAGAGGGTGTCAGATTCTGGAGAATCTAAATCCTCTTATAATCTGAATATGATGTACATAAAAAGGCCTCACATATACTTCTAAATATTTAAAGAAGTGTGGGGCCACTGAAAGGGCTCAACAATTAACAGCATTGTCTCCTCTTCCAGAGTACCTGGGATCAACTACCAGCAACTATATTGTGGCCCATCTCCAGTTCCAGGGGATCAGACAGACATACATACAGACAGACAGACAAGGATTGCAGGCCTGCCTGGTTTTTCTTTCTTTCTTATACATTTTAAAAATGTTTATTTATTTATTTATTTATTTATTTATGAATGTATGTATTTATTAGATATAAGTACACTGTAGCTGTCTTCAGACACTTCAGAAGAGGGTGTCATATTCTGGAAATCTAAATCCCTCTTATTGTCTGCATATGATGTACATAAACACAGCCTCACATATACTTCTAAAAATTTAAAGATGTGTGGGGCCACTGAAACGGCTCAACAATTAACAGCATTGTCTCCTCTACCAGAACCTGAGATCAACTAGCAGCAACTATATGGTGGCCCATCTCCAGTTCCAGGGGATCAGGCAGACAGACAGACAGACAGAGATAAGGAGGGCAGGCCTGCCTGGTCCTTCTTTCTTTCTTATCCTTTTAAAAAATGTTTATTTATTTATTTATTTATTTATTTATTTATTTATTTATTTATTTATTTATTTATTAGATATAAGTACACTGTAGTTGTCTTCAGACACTCCAGAGGAGGGTGTCAGATTCTCGAAAATCTAAATCCCTCTTATGGTCTGCATATGATGTACATAAACACAGCCTCACATATACATCTAAAAATTTAAAGATAGGTGGAGCCACTGAAAGGGCTCAACAATTAACAGCATTGTCTTCTCTTCCAGAGAACCTGGGATCAACTACCTGCAACTATATGGTGGCCCATCTCCACTCCCAGGGGATCAGAGAGACAGACAGACAGACAAGGATAAGGATGGCAGTCCTTCCTGGTCTTTCTTTCTTATCCTTTTTAAAAAATGTTTATTTATTTATGTATTTATTAGATATAAGTACACTGTAGCTGTCTTCAGACACTCCAGAAGAGGGTGTCAGATTCTGGAGAATCTAAATCCCTCTTATGGTCTGCATATGATGTACATAAACACAGCCTCACATATACTACTAAAAATTTAACGATGGGTGGGGCCACTGAAAGCGCTCAACAATTAACAGCATTGTGTCCTCTTCCAGAGAACCTGTGATCAACTACCAGCACCTATATGGTGGCCCATCTCCAGTTCCAGGGGATCAGAACGACAGACAGACAGACAGACAGAAGAGATAAGGATGGCAGGCCTGCCTGGTCTTTCTTTCTTTCTTATCTGGTTTAAATAATGTTTATTTCTTTATTTACTTATTTATTTTTGTATTTATTAGATATAAGTACACTGTAGTTGTCTTCAGACACTCCAGAAGAAGGTGTCAGATTCTGATGAATCTAAATCCCTCTTCTCGTCTGCATATGATGTACATAAACACAGCCTCACATACACTTCTAAAAATTTAAAGATGGGTAGGGCCACTGATAGGGTTCAACAATTAACAGCATTGTCTCCTCTTCCAGAGAACCTGGGATCAACTACCAGCAACTATATGGTAGCCCATCTCCACTTCCAGGGGATCAGACAGACAGACAGACAGACAGACAGAGATAAGAATGGCAGGCCTGCCTGGTCTTACTTTCTTTCTTATCCTTTTTAAAAAATGATTATTTATTTATTTATGTATTTATTATATATAAGTACACTGTAGCTGTCTTCAGACACTCCAGTAGAGGGTGTCAGATTCTGGAGAATCTAAATCCTCTTATAATCTGAATATGATGTACATAAAAAGGCCTCACATATACTTCTAAATATTTAAAGAAGTGTGGGGCCACTGAAAGGGCTCAACAATTAACAGCATTGTCTCCTCTTCCAGAGAACCTTGGATCAACTACCAGCAACTATATGGTGGCCCATCTCCAGTTCCCGGGGATCAGATAGACAGACAGACAGACAGACAGAGATATGGATGGCAGGCCTGCCTGTTCTTTCTTTCTTTCTTATCCTTTTTAAAAAATGTTTAATTATTTATTTATTTATTTATTTATCTATTTATTTATTAGATATAAGTACACTGTAGCTGTCTTCAGACACTCCAGAAGAGGGTGTCAGATTCTGGAGAATCTATATCCCTCTTATGGTCTGCATATGATGTACATAAACACAGACTCACATTTTCTTCTAAAAATTTAAAGATGGGTGGGGCCCCAAAAATGGCTCAACTATTAACAGCATTGCTTCCTCTTCCAGAGAACCTTGGATAAACTCCCAGCAACTATATGGTGGCTCATCTCCAGTTCCAGGGTATCAGACAGTCAGACAGACAGACTGACAGAGATAAGGATGGAGGCCTGCCTGGTCTTTCTTTCTTTCTTATACTTTTAAAAAAATGTTTATTTATTTATTTATTTATTTATTTATTTATTTATTAGATATAAGTACACTGTAGCTGTCTTCAGACTCTCCAGAAGAGGGTGTCAGATTCTGGAGAATCTATATCTTTCTTATGGTCTGCATATGATGTACATAAACACAGCCTCACATATACTTCTAAAAATTTAAAGATGGGTGGGGCCACTGAAAGGGCTCAACAATTAACAGCATTGTCTCCTCTTCCAGAGGACCTGGGATCAACTACCAGCAACTATATTGTGGCCCATCTCCAGTTCCAGGGGATCAGACAGACATACATACAGACAGACAGACAAGGATTGCAGGCCTGTCTGGTTTTTCTTTCTTTCTTATACATTTTAAAAATGTTTATTTATTTATTTATTTATTTATTTATTTATTTATTTATTTATTAGATATAAGTACACTGTAGCTGTCTTCAGACACTTCAGAAGAGGGTGTCATATTCTGGAGAATCTAAATCCCTCTTATGGTCTGCATATGATGTACATAAACAAAGCCTCACATATACTTCTAAAAATTTAATGATGTGTGGGGCCACTGAAACGGCTAAAAATTAACAGCATTGTCTCCTCTACCAGAGAACCTGGGATCAAATACCAGCAACTATATGGTGGCCCATCTCCAGTTCTAGGGGATCAGACAGACAGACAGACAGACAGAAAAGGATTGCAGGCCTGCCTGGTTTTACTTTCTTTCTTATCCTTTTTAAAAAATGTTTATTTATTTATTTATGTATTTATTATATATAAGTACACTGTAGCTGTCTTCAGACACTCCACAAGAGGGTGACAGATTCTGGAGAATCTAAATCCCTCTTATGGTCTGCATATGATGTACATAAACACAGCCTCACATATACTTCTAAAAATTTAAAGATGTGTGGGGCCACTGAAAAGGCTCAACAATTAACAGCATTGTCTCCTCTAACAGAGAACCTGGGATCAAATACCAGCAACTATATGGTGGCCCATCTCCAGTTCCAGGGGATCAGGCAGACAAAGAGACAGACAGACAAGGGTGGCAGGCCTCCCTGGTTTTTCTTTCTTTCTTATCCTTTTAAAATAATGTTTATTTATTTATGTATTTATTAGATATAAGTACACTGTAGTTGTCTTCAGACACTCCAGAAGAGGGTGTCAGATTCTGGAGAATATAAATCCCTATTATGGTCTGCATATGATGGACATAAACACAGCCTAACATATACATCTAAAAATTTAAAGATGGGTGGGGCCACTGAAAGGGCTCAACAATTAACAGCGGGTCTCTTCTTCCAGAGAACCTGGGATCAACTACCAGCAACTATATAGTGGCCCATCTCCAGTTCCAGGGGATCAGACAGACAGACAGACAGACAGACAGAGATAAGTAGGGCAGGCCTGCCTGGTTTTTCTTTCTTTCTTATCCTTTTAAAAATGTTTACTTATTTATTTATTTATTTATTTATTTATTTATTTATTTATTTATTAGATATAAGTACACTGTAGTTGTCTTCAGACACTCCAGAAGAGGGTGTCAGATTCTGGAGAATCTAAATCCCTCTTATGGTCTGCATATGATGTACATAAACACAGCCTCACATATACATCTAAAAATTTAAAGATAGGTGGAGCCACTGAAAGGGCTCAACAATTAACAGCATTGTCTCCTCTTCCAGAGAACCTGGGATCAACTACCTGCAACTATATGGTGGCCCATCTCCACTCCCAGGGGATCAGAGAGACAGACAGACAGACAAGGATAAGGATGGCAGGCCTGCCTGGTCTTTCTTTTTATCCTTTTTAAAAAATGTTTATTTATTTATATATTTATTAGATATAAGTACACTGTAGCTGTCTTCAGACACTCCAGAAGAGGGTGTCAGATTCTGGAGAATATAAATCCCTCTTATGGTCTGCATATGATGTACATAAACACAGCCTCACATATACATCTAAAAATTTAAAGAGAGGTGGAGCCACTGAAAGGGCTCAACAATTAACAGCATTGTCTCCTCTTCCAGAGTACCTGGGATCAACTACCAGCAACTATATTGTGGCCCATCTCCAGTTCCAGGGGATCAGACAGACATACATACAGACAGACAGACAAGGATTGCAGGCCTGCCTGGTTTTTCTTTCTTTCTTATACATTTTAAAAATGTTTATTTATTTATTTATTTATTTATTTATTTATTTATTTATTTATGAATGTATGTATTTATTAGATATAAGTACACTGTAGCTGTCTTCAGACACTTCAGAAGAGGGTGTCATATTCTGGAAATCTAAATCCCTCTTATTGTCTGCATATGATGTACATAAACACAGCCTCACATATACTTCTAAAAATTTAAAGATGTGTGGGGCCACTGAAACGGCTCAACAATTAACAGCATTGTCTCCTCTACCAGAACCTGAGATCAACTAGCAGCAACTATATGGTGGCTCATCTCCAGTTCCAGGGGATCAGACAGACAGACAGACAGACAGAGATAAGGAGGGCAGGCCTGCCTGGTCCTTCTTTCTTTCTTATCCTTTTAAAAAATGTTTATTTATTTATTTATTTATTTATTTATTTATTTATTTATTTATTAGATATAAGTACACTGTAGTTGTCTTCAGACACTCCAGAGGAGGGTGTCAGATTCTCGAAAATCTAAATCCCTCTTATGGTCTGCATATGATGTACATAAACACAGCCTCACATATACATCTAAAAATTTAAAGATAGGTGGAGCCACTGAAAGGGCTCAACAATTAACAGCATTGTCTTCTCTTCCAGAGAACCTGGGATCAACTACCTGCAACTATATGGTGGCCCATCTCCACTCCCAGGGGATCAGAGAGACAGACAGACAGACAAGGATAAGGATGGCAGTCCTTCCTGGTCTTTCTTTCTTATCCTTTTTAAAAAATGTTTATTTATTTATGTATTTATTAGATATAAGTACACTGTAGCTGTCTTCAGACACTCCAGAAGAGGGTGTCAGATTCTGGAGAATCTAAATCCCTCTTATGGTCTGCATATGATGTACATAAACACAGCCTCACATATACTACTAAAAATTTAACGATGGGTGGGGCCACTGAAAGCGCTCAACAATTAACAGCATTGTGTCCTCTTCCAGAGAACCTGTGATCAACTACCAGCACCTATATGGTGGCCCATCTCCAGTTCCAGGGGATCAGAACGACAGACAGACAGACAGACAGAAGAGATAAGGATGGCAGGCCTGCCTGGTCTTTCTTTCTTTCTTATCTGGTTTAAATAATGTTTATTTCTTTATTTACTTATTTATTTTTGTATTTATTAGATATAAGTACACTGTAGTTGTCTTCAGACACTCCAGAAGAAGGTGTCAGATTCTGATGAATCTAAATCCCTCTTCTCGTCTGCATATGATGTACATAAACACAGCCTCACATACACTTCTAAAAATTTAAAGATGGGTAGGGCCACTGATAGGGTTCAACAATTAACAGCATTGTCTCCTCTTCCAGAGAACCTGGGATCAACTACCAGCAACTATATGGTAGACCATCTCCACTTCCAGGGGATCAGACAGACAGACAGACAGACAGACAGAGATAAGGATGGCAGGCCTGCCTGGTCTTACTTTCTTTCTTATCCTTTTTAAAAAATGATTATTTATTTATTTATGTATTTATTATATATAAGTACACTGTAGCTGTCTTCAGACACTCCAGTAGAGGGTGTCAGATTCTGGAGAATCTAAATCCTCTTATAATCTGAATATGATGTACATAAAAAGGCCTCACATATACTTCTAAATATTTAAAGAAGTGTGGGGCAACTGAAAGGGCTCAACAATTAACAGCATTGTCTCCTCTTCCAGAGAACCTTGGATCAACTACCAGCAACTATATGGTGGCCCATCTCCAGTTCCCGGGGATCAGATAGACAGACAGACAGACAGACAGAGATATGGATGGCAGGCCTGCCTGTTCTTTCTTTCTTTCTTATCCTTTTTAAAAAATGTTTAATTATTTATTTATTTATTTATTTATCTATTTATTTATTAGATATAAGTACACTGTAGCTGTCTTCAGACACTCCAGAAGAGGGTGTCAGATTCTGGAGAATCTATATCCCTCTTATGGTCTGCATATGATGTACATAAACACAGACTCACATTTTCTTCTAAAAATTTAAAGATGGGTGGGGCCCCAAAAATGGCTCAACAATTAACAGCATTGCTTCCTCTTCCAGAGAACCTTGGATGAACTCCCAGCAACTATATGGTGGCTCATCTCCAGTTCCAGGGTATCAGACAGTCAGACAGACAGACTGACAGAGATAAGGATGGAGGCCTGCCTGGTCTTTCTTTCTTTCTTATACTTTTAAAAAAATGTTTATTTATTTATTTATTTATTTATTTATTTATTTATTTATTTATTTATTTATTAGATATAAGTACACTATAGCTGTCTTCAGACACTCTAGAAGAGGGTGTCATCTTCTGGAGAATCTAAATCCCTCTTATGGTCTGTATATGATGTACATAAACACAGCCTTACATATACTTCTTAAAATTTAACGGTGGGGGGGGGGCACTGAAAGGGCTCAGCAATTAACAGCATTGTCTCCTCTTCCAGAGAACCTGGGATCAACTACCTGCAACTATATGGTGTCCCATCTCCACTCCCAGGGGATCAGACAGACAGACAGACAGACAAGGATAAGGATGGCAGGCCTGCCTGGTCTTTCTTTCTTTCTTATCCTTTTTAAAAAATGATTATTTATTTATGTATTTATTAGATATAAATACACTGTAGCTGTCTTCAGACACTCCAGAAGAGGGTGTCAGATTCTGGAGAATCTAAATCCCTCTTATAGTCTGCATATGATGTACATAAACACAGCCTAACATATACTAGTAAAAATTTAACGATGAGAGGGGCCGCTGAAAGTGCTCAACAATTAACAGCATTGTCTCCTCTTCCAGAGAACCTGGGATCAACTACCAGCACCTATATGGTGGCCCATCTCCAGTTCCAGGGGATCAGAACGACAGACAGGCAGACAGACAGACAGAGATAAGGATGGCAGGCCTCCTGGTCTTTCTTTCTTTCTTATCCGGTTTAAATAATGTTTATTTATTTATTTATTTATTTATTTATTTATTTATTTATGTATTTATTAGATATAAGTACACTGTAGCTGTCTTCAGACACTCCAGAAGAGGGTGTCAGGTTCTGATGAATCTAAATCCCTCTTCTGGTCTGCATATGATGTACATAAACACAGCCTCAAGACACTTCTAAAAATTTAAAGATGGGTAGGGCCACTGATAGGGCTCAACAATTAACAGCATTGTCTCTTCTTCCAGAGAACCCGGGATCAACTACCAGGAACTATATGGTAGCCCATCTCCAGTTCCAGGGGATCAGACAGACACACAGACAGACAGACAGACAGAGATAAGGATGGGAGGCCTGCCTGGTCTTACTTTCTTTCTTATCCTTTTTAAAAAATGTTTATTTATTTATTTATTCATTTATTTATTATATATAAGTACACTGTAGCTGTCTTCAGACACTCCAGTAGAGGGTGTCAGATTCTGGAGAATCTAAACCCTCTTATAAACTGAATATGATGTACATAAACACAGCCTCATATATACTTCTAAATATTTAAAAAAGTGTGGGGCCACTGAAAGGGCTCAACAATTAACAGCATTGTCTCCTCTTCCAGAGAACCTTGGATCAACTACCAGCAACTATATGGTGGCCCATCTCCAGTTCCAGGGGATCAGACAGACAGACAGACAGACAGACAGAAATAAGGATGGCAGGCCTGCCTGGTCTTACTTTCTTTCTTATCCTTTTTTAAAATGTTTATTTATTTATTTATTTATTTATTTATTTATTTATTTATGTATTTATGTATTTATTATATATAATTACACTGTAGCTGTCTTCAGACACTCCAGTAGTGGGTGTCAGATTCTGGAGAATCTAAATCCTCTTATAATCTGAATATGATGTTCATAAACAGGCCTCACATATACTTCTAAATATTTAAAGAAGTGTAGGGCCACTGAAAGGGCTCAACAATTAAGAGCATTTTCTCCTCTTCCAGAGAACCTTGGATCAACTACCAGCAACTATATGGTGGCCCAACTCCAGTTCCCGGGGATCAGATAGACAGACAGACAGACAGACAGAGATATGGATGGCAGGCCTGCCTGGTCTTTCTTTCTTTCTTATCCTTTTTAAAAAAATGTTTATTTATTTATTTATATATTTATTTATTTATCTATTTATTTATTAGATATAAATACACTGTAGCTGTTCAGACACTCCAGAAGAGGATGTCAGATTCTGGAGAATCTAAATCCATCTTATGGTCTGCATATGATGTACATAAACACAGCCTCACATATACTTCTAAAAATTTAAAGAAGGGTGGGGCCACTCTAAAAGCTCAACAATTAACAGCATTGTCTCCTCTTCCAGAGTACCTGGGATCAACTACCAGCAACTATATGGTGGCCCATCTCCAGTTCCAGGGGATCAGACAGACAGACATACAGACAGTGCTAAGGATGGCAGGCCTGCCTGGTCTTTCTTTCTTTCTTATCCTTTTTAAAAAATATTTATTTATTTATTTATTTATTTATTTATGCATTTCTTAGATATAAGTACACTGTAGCTGTCTTCAGACACTCCAGAAGAGGGTGTCAGATTCTGGAGAATCTAAATCCCTCTTATGGTCTGCATATGATGTACATAAACAGAGCCTCACATATACTTCTAAAAATTAAAATATGGGTGGGCCCACTGAAAGGGCTCAACAATTAACAGCATTGTCTCTTCTTCCAGAGAACGTGGGATCAACTACCAGCAACTATATGGTGGCCCATCTCAAGTTCCAGGGGATACGACAGACAGACAGACAGACAGAGATAAGGATGGCAGTCCTGCCTGATTTTTCTTTCTTTCTTATCCTTTTTAAAAAATGTTTATTTATTTATTTATGTATTTATTAGATATAAATACACTGTAGCTGTCTTCAGACACTCCATTAGAGTGTGTCAGATTCTGGAGAATCTAAATCCCTCTTATGGTCTGCATATGATGTACATAAACACAGCCTCACATATACTTCTAAAAATTTAAAGATGTGTGGGGCCACTGATAGGGCTCAACAATTAACAGCATTGTCTCTTCTTCCAGAGAACCCGGGATCAACTACCAGGAACTATATGGTAGCCCATCTCCAGTTCCAGGGGATCAGACAGACACACAGACAGACAGACAGACAGAGATAAGGATGGGAGGCCTGCCTGGTCTTACTTTCTTTCTTATCCTTTTTAAAAAATGTTTATTTATTTATTTATTCATTTATTTATTATATATAAGTACACTGTAGCTGTCTTCAGACACTCCAGTAGAGGGTGTCAGATTCTGGAGAATCTAAACCCTCTTATAAACTGAATATGATGTACATAAACACAGCCTCATATATACTTCTAAATATTTAAAAAAGTGTGGGGCCACTGAAAGGGCTCAACAATTAACAGCATTGTCTCCTCTTCCAGAGAACCTTGGATCAACTACCAGCAACTATATGGTGGCCCATCTCCAGTTCCAGGGGATCAGACAGACAGACAGACAGACAGACAGAAATAAGGATGGCAGGCCTGCCTGGTCTTACTTTCTTTCTTATCCTTTTTTAAAATGTTTATTTATTTATTTATTTATTTATTTATTTATTTATTTATGTATTTATTATATATAATTACACTGTAGCTGTCTTCAGACACTCCAGTAGAGGGTGTCAGATTCTGGAGAATCTAAATCCTCTTATAATCTGAATATGATGTTCATAAACAGGCCTCACATATACTTCTAAATATTTAAAGAAGTGTAGGGCCACTGAAAGGGCTCAACAATTAAGAGCATTTTCTCCTCTTCCAGAGAACCTTGGATCAACTACCAGCAACTATATGGTGGCCCAACTCCAGTTCCCGGGGATCAGATAGACAGACAGACAGACAGACAGAGATATGGATGGCAGGCCTGCCTGGTCTTTCTTTCTTTCTTATCCTTTTTAAAAAAATGTTTATTTATTTATTTATATATTTATTTATTTATCTATTTATTTATTAGATATAAATACACTGTAGCTGTTCAGACACTCCAGAAGAGGATGTCAGATTCTGGAGAATCTAAATCCCTCTTATGGTCTGCATATGATGTACATAAACACAGCCTCACATATACTTCTAAAAATTTAAAGAAGGGTGGGGCCACTCTAAAAGCTCAACAATTAACAGCATTGTCTCCTCTTCCAGAGTACCTGGGATCAACTACCAGCAACTATATGGTGGCCCATCTCCAGTTCCAGGGGATCAGACAGACAGACATACAGACAGTGCTAAGGATGGCAGGCCTGCCTGGTCTTTCTTTCTTTCTTATCCTTTTTAAAAAATATTTATTTATTTATTTATTTATTTATTTATTTATTTATGCATTTCTTAGATATAAGTACACTGTAGCTGTCTTCAGACACTCCAGAAGAGGGTGTCAGATTCTGGAGAATCTAAATCCCTCTTATGGTCTGCATATGATGTACATAAACAGAGCCTCACATATACTTCTAAAAATTAAAATATGGGTGGGCCCACTGAAAGGGCTCAACAATTAACAGCATTGTCTCTTCTTCCAGAGAACGTGGGATCAACTACCAGCAACTATATGGTGGCCCATCTCAAGTTCCAGGGGATACGACAGACAGACAGACAGACAGAGATAAGGATGGCAGTCCTGCCTGATTTTTCTTTCTTTCTTATCCTTTTTAAAAAATGTTTATTTATTTATTTATGTATTTATTAGATATAAATACACTGTAGCTGTCTTCAGACACTCCATTAGAGTGTGTCAGATTCTGGAGAATCTAAATCCCTCTTATGGTCTGCATATGATGTACATAAACACAGCCTCACATATACTTCTAAAAATTTAAAGATGGGTGGGGCCACTGAGAGGGCTCAACAACTAACAGCATTGTCTCCTCTTCCAGAGGACCTGGGATCAACTACCAGCAACTATATTGTGGCCCATATCCAGTTCCAGGGGATCAGACAGACATACATACAGACAGACAGACAAGGATTGCAGGCCTGCCTGGTTTTTCTTTCTTTCTTATCCTTTTAAAAAAATGTTTATTTATTTATTTATGTATTTATTAGATATAAGTACACTGTAGCTGTTTTCAGACACTCCAGAAGAGGGTGTCAGATTCTGGAGAATATAAATCCCTCTTATGGTCTGCATATGATGGACATAAACACAGATTCACATACACTTCTAAAAATTTAAAGATGGGTGGGGCCACTGAAAGGGCTCAACAATTAACAGCATTGTCTCTTCTTCCAGAGAACCTGGGATCAACTACCAGCAACTGTATGGTGGCCCATATCCAGTTCCAGGGGATCAGACAGACAGACAGACAGACTGACAGAGATAAGGAGGGCAGGCCTGCCTGGTCTTTCTTTCTTTCTTTCTTTCTTTCTTATCCTTTTAAAATAATGTTTATTTATTTATTTATTTATTTATTTATTTATTTATTTATTAGATATAAGTATACTGTAGTTGTCTTCAGACACTCCAGAAGAGGGTGTCAGATTCTGGAGAATCTAATTCCCTCTTATGGTCTTCATAATATGTACATAAACACAGCCTAACATATACTTCTAAAAATTTAAAGATAGGTGGAGCCACTGAAAGGGCTCAACAATTAACAGCATTGTCTCCTCTTCCAGAGAACCTGGGATCAACTACCAGCAACTATATGCTGGCCCATCTACAGTTCCAGGGGATCAGACACACAGAGAGACAGACAGACACTGTAGGACCCAGAATATGACAAGAAACCCTCATAAAAGTAGAAAATTAAAAACTCACACTGAAGGAACCCAAATATGGCAAGAAAACCTGAAAAATGTGGAAAATGAGAATAATCACAGTGTAGGAACCAGAATTCCGAAAATACTTGAAAAACGTCGTAAATGAGAAAATCACATTTTAGGACCCAGAATATGGGGAGAAACCCTGAGAAACGTGGAAAATTAAAAATACACTCTGTAGCACTGAGAATATGGCAAGAAACCCTCAACAAAGTAGAAAATTAAAAACTCACACTGAAGGATCCCGAATATGGCGCGAAAACATGAAAAAGGTAGAAAATGAGAATAATCACACTGTATTATCCAGAATTACAAAAACATGAAAAACATCGAAAATGAGAAAATCACACTTGTAGGACCCAAAATACGAAAAAACTTGAAAAACGTGGAAAATGAGAAAATCACACTGCAGAAACCAGAATATGCCGAACAAGCATGAAAAACCTGAAAATTAAAAATTCACACTATTGGACACAGAATATGGTGAGAAACCATGAAAAGACTGGACAATTAAAAATTCACACTTCATTACCCAGATATGGAGAGAAATACTGAAAACCATGGGAAAAAATTCACAATGAAGGACCTGGAATACGGCAATAGACCCTGAAAAAACATGGAAATGAGAAAATCACACAGTATGACCCAGAATATGACGAAAAAACCTGAAAAAGATAAAATATTAAAATATCACACGGAAGGACCCAGAATATGGCGAAAAACCTGAAAAAGGAGGAAGATAAAAAACTCACACTGAAGGACACAGAATATGGCGAGAAAACCTGAAAAAAGTAGAAAATTAAAAATTCACACTGAAAGATCCCAAATATGGTTTGAAAACCTGAAAAAGGTGGAAAATGAGAATAATCACACTGTAGGACCCAGATTATGCCCAGAAACCCTGAAAACGTGGAAAATTAAAAATACATGCTGTAGGACCCAGAATATGGCAAGAAACTCTGAAAAAAGTTCAAAATTACAAACTCACACTGTAGGACCCCATATATGGCGAGAAACCCTGAAAAAGGTGGAAAATGAGAAAATCACATTTCAGGACCCAGAATAGGCCGAGAAAATGTGAAAAACGTGAAAATTAAAAATTCACACTAACGGACCCAGAATATGGCGAGAAAAAGTTAATAAAAAAGTAGAAAATTAAAATCTCACAGTGAAGGAGCCCAAACATGGCGAGAAAACCTGAAAAAGGTGGAAAATGAGAAAATCACACTGTAGGATCCAGAATATGGTGAGAAACCCTGAAGAAAGTAGAAAAATACAAACTGACACTGAAGGACCCCAAATATGGGGAGAAAACCTGAAAAAGGTGGAAAATGAGAAAATCACACTGCAGGACCCAGAATATTTCAAGAAACACTGAAAAACGTGAAAATCAAAAATTCACACTGTCGGACACAGAATATGGCGAGAAACCATGAAAAAAAGTGGATAATTAAAATTCACACTGTATTACCCATAATATGGGGAGAAATACTGAAAAACGTGGAAAATTAAAAATCCACACTGAAGGACCTGGAATATGGCAAGAAAACCTGAAAACGTGGAAATGAGAAAATCACAGTGTAGGACCCAGAATATGAAGAAAAAACCTGAAAAACGTGGAAAATGAAAAATACATACTATAGGACACAGTTTATGGCGAGAAACCCTGAAAGAGTAGAAAATTAAAAACTCACACTGAAGGACCCCAAATATGGCAAGAAACCCTGAAAAAAATAGAAAATTACAAACTGACACTGAAGAACCCCAATTATGGCGAGAACACCTGAAAAAGGTGGAAAATGAGAAAATCACACTGTAGGACCCAGAATTACGAAAAAACTTGAAAATATCGAAAATGAGAAAATCACACTGTAGGACCCAGAATATGCCAAGAAACCCTGAAAACGTGAAAAATTAAAAATACAACGTTTAGGACCCAGAATACGGCGAGAAACCCTGAAAAAATTAGAAAATTAAAAACTCACACTGAAGGACCCGAAAAATGGCTAGAAAGGCTGAAAAAGGTGGAAAATGAGAAAATCACACTGTAGGACCCAGAATTACGAAAAAAAATGAAAAATGTGGAAAATGAGAAAATCACACTGTAGGACCCAGAATATGCCGAGAAACGCTGAAAAAAGTGAAACATTAAATATTCACACTGTCGGACCAAGAATATTACCAAAAAAAAACCCTTAAAAACGTGGAAAATTAAAAATTTACACTGTGGGACCCAGAATATGGCGAGAAACACTGAAAAATGTGGAAAATTAAATTCACACTGTAGGAACAAGAATATGCCGAGAAAACCTGAAAAAGTTTGAAAATGAAAAAATCACACTGTGGGACTGAGAATATAACGAAAAAAAAAAACCTTAAAAACATGGAAAATTAAAAACTCCCACTGAAGAACCTAGAATATGGTAAGAAACCCTGAAAAAGGTGGAAAATGAGAAATTCACACTGTAGGACCCAGAATATGATGAGAAACACTGAAAAATGTTGAAAAATAAAAATTCACACTATAGGACCAGAATATGGAAAAAAACCTTGAAAAACGTGGAAAATTAAAAATTCACACTGCAGGACCCAGAATATGCTGAGAAAACCTGAAAAAGGTGGAAAATGAGAAAATCACACTGTAGGATGGAGAATTGGGGAAAAAAACTTGAAAAAAGTCAAAAATTGGAAAATCGCACAGTAGGAGCATGAATATGCCAGAAACCCTGAAAACGTGGAAAATTAAAAATACACGCTGTAGGATTCAGAATATGGCAAGAAACCCTGAAAGAAGTAGAAAATTAAAAACTCACACTGAAGGACCCGGAATATGGCGAGAAAACCTGAAAAATGTGGAAAATGAGAAAAACAATCTGTAGGACATAGAAATGCGAAAAAACTTAAAAAAAGTGGAAAATGAGAAAATCACATTGTAGGACCCAGAATATGCCAAGAAACCCTGAAAAACGAGAAAAAATAAAAATATGCTTTTTGGAGCCAGAATATTGCAAGAAACACAGTAAAAAGTAGAAAATTAAAAACTCACACTGAAAGACACCGAATATGGCAAAAAACCTGAAAAAGGTGGAAAATGAGTATAATCACACTGTAGGACACAGAATAGCGAAAAAACTTGAAAAACGTGGAAAAGGAGAAAATCACACTGCAGAACCCAGAATATGCCGAGAAACCCTGAAAAACTAGAAAATTAAAAACTCACACTGAAGGACCCCGAATATGGAGAGTTAACCTGAAAAAGGTGGAAAATGAGAAAATCACACTGTAGGACCCAGAATTACAAAAAAAACTTGAAAAACGTGGAAAAGGAGAAAATCACACTGCAAGACCCAGAATATGCCGAGAAACACTGAAAAATGTGAAAATAAAAAATTCACACTGTCAGACACAGAATATGGCAAGAAACCATGAAACAAGTGGAAAATGAGAAAATCACACTGTATTGCCCAGAATATGGCGAGAAATACTGAAAAACGTGGAAAATTAAAAATTCAGACTGAAGGACCTGGAATATGGCAAGAAAACCTGAAAAACGAGGAAATGGGAAAATCACACTGTACGAGCCAGAATATGCAGAGAAACCTTGAAAAACGTGGAAAATTAAAAATACACTCTGTAGGACCCAGAATATGGCGAGAAACCCTGAAGAATGTAGAAAATTAAAAACTCATATTGAAGGACCCCGAATATGGCGAGAAAACCTGAAAAAGGTGGAAAATGAGAAAATCACACCGTAGGACCCATAATATTACAAAAAACTTGAAAGAAGTGGAAAATTAAAAATTCACAGTGAAGGACCCAGAATATGGCGAGAAAACCTGAAAAACTAGGAAAATTCAAAATTCACACTGTAGGACCCAGAATATGGCTAGAAAACCTGAAAAAGTTGGAAAATGAGAATAATCACACTGTAGGACCAAGATATGCGAAAAAACTTGAAAAATTTCAAATTGAGAAAATCACACTGTAGGACCCAGAATATGCTGAGAAACACTGAAAAACGTGGAAAATTAAAAATACACGCTGTAGGACCCATAATATGTCGAGAAACCCTGAAAAATTAGAAATGTAAAAACTCACACTGAGGGACCCCAAATATGGCAAGAAAACATGAAAAAGGTGAAAAAAGAGAAAATCACACTGTAGGACCCAGAAATATGAAAAAACTTGAAAAATGTGGAAAATGAGAAAATCACACTGCAGAAACCAGAATATGCCGAACAACCATGAAAAACCTGAAAATTAAAAATTCACACAGCCGGACACAGAATATGGTGAGAAACCATGAAAAAAGTGGACAATTAAAAATTCACACTTTATTACCCAGATATGGTGAGAAATACTGAAAACCGTGGAAAAAAATTCACACTGAAGGACCTGGAATACGGCAAGTGACCCTGAAAAACATGGAAATGAGAAAATCACACAGTAGGACCCAGCATATGGCGAGAAAACCTGAAAAAAAGTAGAAAATTAAAAATTCACACTGAAGGACCCCGAATATTGCAAGAAAACCTGAAAAGGGTGGAAAATGAGAATAATCAATCTGTAGGACCCAGCTTATGCCTAGAAACCCTGAAAACGTGGAAAATTAAAAATACATGCTGTAGGACCCAGAATATGGCTAGAAAACCTGAAAAAGTTGGAAAATGAGAATAATCACACTGTAGGACCAAGATATGCGAAAAAACTTGAAAATTTCAAAATTGAGAAAATCACACTGTAGGACCCAGAATATGCTGAGAAACACTGAAAAACGTGGAAAATTAAAAATACACGCTGTAGGACCCATAATATGTCGAGAAACCCTGAAAAATTAGAAATGTAAAAACTCACACTGAGGGACCCCAAATATGGCAAGAAAACATGAAAAAGGTGAAAAAAGAGAAAATCACACTGTAGGACCCAGAAATATGAAAAAACTTGAAAAATGTGGAAAATGAGAAAATCACACTGCAGAAACCAGAATATGCCGAACAACCATGAAAAACCTGAAAATTAAAAATTCACACAGTCGGACACAGAATATGGTGAGAAACCATGAAAAAAGTGGACAATTAAAAATTCACACTTTATTACCCAGATATGGTGAGAAATACTGAAAACCGTGGAAAAAAATTCACACTGAAGGACCTGGAATACGGCAAGTGACCCTGAAAAACATGGAAATGAGAAAATCACACAGTAGGACCCAGCATATGGCGAGAAAACCTGAAAAAAGTAGAAAATTAAAAATTCACACTGAAGGACCCCGAATATTGCAAGAAAACCTGAAAAGGGTGGAAAATGAGAATAATCAATCTGTAGGACCCAGCTTATGCCTAGAAACCCTGAAAACGTGGAAAATTAAAAATACATGCTGTAGGACCCAGAATATGGCGTGTAACCCTGAAAAAAGTTGAAAATAACAAACTCACAATGTAGGACCCCAAATATGGCGAGAAAACCTGCAAAAGGTGGAAAATGAGAAAATCACACTGCAGGATCAAGAATATGCCGAGAAAATGTGAAAAACGTGAAAATTAATAATTCACACTCACGGACCCAGAATATGGCGAGAAACACTTAATAAAAAAGTAGGAAATTAAAAATTCACAGTGAAGGAGCCCAAACATGACCAGAAAAACCTGAAAAAGGTGGAAAATGAGAAAATCACACTGTAGGATCCAGAATATGGCGAGAAATCCTGAAAAAAGTAGAAAAATAAAAACTCACACTGAAGGACCCCAAATAGGGCAAGAAAACCCGAAAAAGGTGGAAAATGAGAAAATCACACTGCAGGACCAAGAATATTTAGAGAAATCCTGAAAAACGTGAAAATTTAAAATTCACACTCCAGGACCTAGAATATGCCGAGAAATCCTGAAAAACGTGAAAATTAAAAATTCACATTATCGGACCCAGAATATGGTTAGAAACCCTGAAAAAAGGGAAAATTAAAAATTCAACTGAAGGACCCGGAATATGGCGAGAAACCCTGAAAAAAGTAGAAAACTAAAAATTCACACTGAAGTACCCGGAATATGGCGAGAAAACCTGAAAAGGTGGAAAATGAGAATAATCACAGTGTAGGACCCAGAATTGCACAAAAAAACTTGAAAAACATCGTAATGAGAAAATCACACTGTAGGACCCAGAATATGGCAAGAAACCCTGAGAAAAGTGGAAAATTAATAATACACTCTGTAGTACCCAGAATATGGCAAGAAACCCTCAAAAAAGTAGAAAATTAAAAACTCACACTGAAGAACCCCAAATATGGCAAGAAAACCTGAAAAATGTGGAAAATGAGAAAATCACATTTTAGGACCCAGAATATGGCGAGAAACCCTGAGAAACGTAGAAAATTAAAAATACACTCTGTAGCACCGAGAATATGGCAAGAAACCCTCAACAAAGTAGAAAATTAAAAACTCACAATGAAGGACCCCGAATATGGCGAGAAAACCTGAAAGAGGTGGAAAATGAGAAAATCACACTGTAGGACCCAGAATATGGCGAGAAACCCTGAGAAACGTGGAAAATTAAAAATACACTCTGTAGCACCCAGAATATGGCAAGAAACGCTCAAAAAAGTAGAAAATTAAAAACTCACACTGAAGGACCCTGAATATGCCGAGAAAACATGAAAAAGGTAGAAAATGAGAATATTCACACTATATTACCCAGAATTACAAAAACATGAAAAACATGGAAAATGAGAAAATCACACTGTAGGACCCAGAATATGCCCAGAAACCATGAAAAACGTGGAAAATTAAAAATACACGCTCTAGGACCCAGAATATGGCGAGAAACTTTGAAAAAGAAAATTAAAAATTCACACTGAGGTATCACGAATATGGCGAGAAAACCTGAAAAAGGTGGAAAATGAGAATAATCACACTGTAGGACCCAGAATTGCGAAAAAACTTGAAAAACGTCGAAAATGAGAAAATCACACTGTAGGACCCAGAATATGGCAAGAAAACCTGAAAAAGGTGGAAATTGAGTAAATCACACTTTAAGACCCAGAATTTCGAAAAAACTTGAAAAATGTAGAAAATGAGGAAATCACACTGTAGGACCCACAATATGACGAAAAAAAAAACCTGAAAAACGTGGAAAATTAAAAATACACGCTGTAGGACACAGAATATGTCGAGAAACCCTGAAAAATTAGAAAATTAAAACCTCACACTGAAGGACCCTAAATATGGCGAGAGAACCTAAAAAATGTAGAAAATTAAAAATTCACACTAAAGGACCCGGAATATGGCAATAAAACCTGAAAAAAGAGGAAAATTAAAAATTCACACTGAAGGACCCAGAATATGGCAAGAAAACCTGAAAAAAGTAGAAAATTAAAAATTCACACTGAAGGACCTGGAATATGTGAAGAAAACCTGAAAACCGTGGAAATGAGAAAATCACACTGTAGGACCCAGAATATGACGGAAAAACCTGAAAAACGTGGAAAATTAAAAATTCACACTGAAGGACCTGGAATATGTGAAGAAAACCTGAAAAACGTGGAAATGAGAAAATCACACTGTAGGATCCAGCATATGACGGAAAAACCTGAAAAACTTGGAAAATTAAAAATTCACACTGAAGTACCCGGCATATGGTGAGAAAAACTGAAAAACGAGGAAAATTCAAAAACACACTGTAGGATCCAGAGTAAAGGCGAGAAAACCTGAAAAAGGTGGAAAGTGAGAATTTTCACAATGTAGGACCCAGATTTGGAAAAAAAAAAGTGAAAAACGTCGAAAATGAGAAAATCACACTGTAGGACCCAGAGTATGCCGAGAAACCCTAAAAAAGGTGGAAATTGAGAAAATCACACTTTAGGACCCAGAATTTCGAAAAAACTTGAAAAATGTAGAAAATGAGGAAATCACACTGTAGGACCCACAATATGACGAAATAAACCTGAAAAACGTGGAAAATTAAAAATACAGGCTGTAGGACACAGAATATGTTGAGAAACCCTGAAAAATTAGAAAATTAAAAACTCACACTGAAGGACCCTAAATATGGCGAGAGAACATAAAAAAAGTAGAAAATTAAAAATTCACTCTAAAGGACCCGGAATATGGCAATAAAACCTGAAAAAAAGAGGAAAATTAAAAATTCACACTGAAGGACCTGGAATATGTGAAGAAAACCTGAAAAACGTGGAAATGAGAAAATCACACTGTAGGAACCAGAATATGACGGAAAAACCTGAAAAACGTGGAAAATTAAAAATTCACACTGAAGTACCCGGCATATGGCGAGAAAAACTGAAAAATGAGGAAAATTCAAAAACACACTGTAGGATCCAGAATATAGGCGAGAAAACCTGAAAAAGGTGGAAAGTGAGAATTATCACAATGTAGGACCC
>NW_028227461.1:0-60078 GCF_978045245.1 Mus caroli | reverse complement strand
TCAGGTTTTTCCGTCATATGCTGGATCCTACAGTGTGATTTTCTCATTTCCACGTTTTTCAGGTTTTCTTCACATATTCCAGGTCCTTCAGTGTGAATTTTTAATTTTCCACGTTTTTCAGGTTTTTCCGTCATATTCTGGGTCCTACAGTGTGATTTTCTCATTTCCACGGTTTTCAGGTTTTCTTCACATATTCCAGGTCCTTCAGTGTGAATTTTTAATTTTCTACTTTTTTCAGGTTTTCTTGCCATATTCTGGGTCCTTCAGTGTGAATTTTTAATTTTCCTCTTTTTTCAGGTTTTATTGCCATATTCCGGGTCCTTTAGTGTGAATTTTTAATTTTCTACATTTTTTAGGTTCTCTCGCCATATTTAGGGTCCTTCAGTGTGAGGTTTTAATTTTCTAATTTTTCAGGGTTTCTCGACATATTCTGTGTCCTACAGCGTGTATTTTTAATTTTCCACGTTTTTCAGGTTTTTTTTTCGTCATATTGTGGGTCCTACAGTGTGATTTCCCCATTTTCTACATTTTTCAAGTTTTTTCGAAATTCTGGGTCTTAAAGTGTGATTTACTCAATTTCCACCTTTTTCAGGTTTTCTTGCCATATTCTGGGTCCTACAGTGTGATTTTCTCATTTTCGACGTTTTTCAAGTTTTTTCGCAATTCTGGGTCCTACAGTGTGATTATTCTCATTTTCCACCTTTTTCAGGTTTTCTCGCCATATTCGTGATACCTCAGTGTGAATTTTTAATTTTCTTTTTCAAAGTTTCTCGCCATATTCTGGGTCCTAGAGCGTGTATTTTTAATTTTCCACGTTTTTCATGGTTTCTGGGCATATTCTGGGTCCTACAGTGTGATTTTCTCATTTTCCATGTTTTTCATGTTTTTGTAATTCTGGGTAATATAGTGTGAATATTCTCATTTTCTACCTTTTTCATGTTTTCTCGGCATATTCAGGGTCCTTCAGTGTGAGTTTTTAATTTTCTACTTTTTTGAGCGTTTCTTGCCATATTCTGGGTGCTACAGAGTGTATTTTTAATTTTCCACGTTTCTCAGGGTTTCTCGCCATATTCTGGGTCTTGCAGTGTGATTTTCTCATTTTCCACTTTTTTCGAGTTTTTTCGTAATTCTGCGTCCTACAGTGTGATTTTCTCATTTTACAACTTTTTAAGGTTTTCTCGCCATATTTAGGGTCCTTCAATGTGATTTTTTACTTTTCTAATTTTTCAGTGTTTCTCTACATATTCTGTGTCCTCCAACGTGTATTTTTAATTTTCCTCGTTTTTCAGGGTTTCTCGGCATACTCTGGGTCCTACAGTGTGATTTTCTCATTTTCCACTTTTTTCGAGTTTTTTCGTAATTCTGCGTCCTACAGTGTGATTTTCTCATTTTACAACTTTTTAAGGTTTTCTCGCCATATTTAGGGTCCTTCAATGTGATTTTTTACTTTTCTAATTTTTCAGTGTTTCTCTACATATTCTGTGTCCTCCAACGTGTATTTTTAATTTTCCTCGTTTTTCAGGGTTTCTCGGCATACTCTGGGTCCTACAGTGTGATTTTCTCATTTTCGACGTTTTTCACTTTTTTTTTTTCCAAGTCTGGGTCCTACATTGTGATAATTCTCACTTTCCACCTTTTTCAGGTTTTCTCGCCTATATTCTGGATCCTACAGTGTGTTTTTGAATTTTCCTCATTTTTCAGTTTTTCTCGCCATATGCCGGGTACTTCAGTGTGAATTTTTAATTTTCCACGTTTTTCAGGTTTTTCCGTCATATTCTGGTTCCTACAGTGTGATTTTCTCATTTCCACGTTTTTCAGGTTTTCTTCACATATTCCAGGTCCTTCAGTGTGAATTTTTAATTTTCCTCTTTTTTTCAGGTTTTATTGCCATATTCCGGGTCCTTTAGAGTGAATTTTTAATTTTCTACTTTTTTTATGTTCTCTCGCCATATTTAGGGTCCTTCAGTGTGAGTTTTTAATTTTTTAATTTTTCAGGGTTTCTCAACATATTCTGTGTCCTACAGCCTGTATTTTTAATTTTCCACGTTTTTCAGGTTTATTTCGTCATATTGTGGGTCCTACAGTGTGATTTCCTCATTTTCTACATTTTTCAAGTTTTTTCGAAATTCTGGGTCCTAAAGTGTGATTTTCTCAATTTCCACCTTTTTTAGGGTTTCTCGGCATACTCTGGGTCCTACAGTGTGATTTTCTCATTTTCGACGTTTTTCACTTTTTTTTTTCCAAATCTGGGTCCTACATTGTGAAAATTCTCACTTTCCACCTTTTTCAGGTTTTCTCGCCTTTACTCTGGATCCTACAGTGTGTTTTTGAATTTTCCTCGTTTTTCAGTTTTTCTCACCATATGCCGGGTACTTCAGTGTGAATTTTTAATTTTCCAAGTTTTTCAGGTTTTTCCGTCATATGCTGGATCCTACAGTGTGATTTTCTCATTTCCACGTTTTTCAGGTTTTCTTCACATATTCCAGGTCCTTCAGTGTGAATTTTTAATTTTCCACGTTTTTCAGGTTTTTCCGTCATATTCTGGGTCCTACAGTGTGATTTTCTCATTTCCACGGTTTTCAGGTTTTCTTCACATATTCCAGGTCCTTCAGTGTGAATTTTTAATTTTCTACTTTTTTCAGGTTTCTTGCCATATTCTGGGTCCTTCAGTGTGAATTTTTAATTTTCCTCTTTTTTCAGGTTTTATTGCCATATTCCGGGTCCTTTAGTGTGAATTTTTAATTTTCTACATTTTTTAGGTTCTCTCGCCATATTTAGGGTCCTTCAGTGTGAGGTTTTAATTTTCTAATTTTTCAGGGTTTCTCGACATATTCTGTGTCCTACAGCGTGTATTTTTAATTTTCCACGTTTTTCAGGTTTTTTTTTTTCGTCATATTGTGGGTCCTACAGTGTGATTTCCTCATTTTCTACATTTTTCAAGTTTTTTCGAAATTCTGGGTCTTAAAGTGTGATTTACTCAATTTCCACCTTTTTCAGGTTTTCTTGCCATATTCTGGGTCCTACAGTGTGATTTTCTCATTTTCGACGTTTTTCAAGTTTTTTCGCAATTCTGGGTCCTACAGTGTGATTATTCTCATTTTCCACCTTTTTCAGGTTTTCTCGCCATATTCGTGATACCTCAGTGTGAATTTTTAATTTTCTTTTTCAAAGTTTCTCGCCATATTCTGGGTCCTAGAGCGTGTATTTTTAATTTTCCACGTTTTTCATGGTTTCTGGGCATATTCTGGGTCCTACAGTGTGATTTTCTCATTTTCCATGTTTTTCATGTTTTTGTAATTCTGGGTAATATAGTGTGAATATTCTCATTTTCTACCTTTTTCATGTTTTCTCGGCATATTCAGGGTCCTTCAGTGTGAGTTTTTAATTTTCTACTTTTTTGAGCGTTTCTTGCCATATTCTGGGTGCTACAGAGTGTATTTTTAATTTTCCACGTTTCTCAGGGTTTCTCGCCATATTCTGGGTCCTACAGTGTGATTTTCTCATTTTCCACCTCTTTCAGGTTTTCTCGCCATATTCGGGGTCCTTCATTGTGAGTTTTTAATTTTCTACTTTGTTGAGGGTTTCTTGCCATATTCTCGGTGCTACAGAGTGTATTTTTAATTTTCTACGTTTCTCAGGGTTTCTCGCCATATTCTGGGTCCTAAAATGTGATTTTCTCATTTTCCACATTTTTCAGGTTTTCTTGCCATATTTGGGGTTCTTCAGTGTGAGTTTTTAATTTTCTACTTTTTTGAGGGTTTCTTGCCATATTCTGGGTACTACAGAGTGTATTATTAATTTTCCACTTTTCTCAGGGTTTCTTGCCATATTCTGGGTCCTACAGTGTGATTTTCTCATTACGATGTTTTTCAAGTTTTTTTGTGCAATTCTGGGTCCTACACTGTGATTATTCTCATTTTCCACCTTTTCAGGTTTTCTCGCCATATTCCGGGTACTTCAGTGTGAATTTTTAGTTTTCTACTTTTTTCAGGGTTTCTCGCCATATTCCGGGTCCTTCAGTTGAATTTTTAATTTTCCCGTTTTTCAGGGTTTCTAACCATATTCTGGGTCCGATAATGTGAATTTTTAATTTTCACGTTTTTCAGGATTTCTCGGCATATTCTAGGTCCTGGAGTGTGAATTTTAAATTTTCACGTTTTTCAGGATTTCTCTAAATATTCTTGGTCCTGCAGTGTGATTTTCTCATTTTCCACCTTTTTCGGGTTTTCTTGCCCTATTTGGGGTCCTTCAGTGTGAGTTTTTATTTTTCTACTTTTTTCAGGATTTCTCGCCATATTCTGGATCCTACAGTGTGATTTTCTCATTTTCCACCTTTTTCAGGTTTTTCTGGTCATGTTTGGGCTCCTTCACTGTGAATTTTTAATTTCCTACTTTTTTATTAAGTGTTTCTCGCCATATTCTGGGTCCGTGAGTGTGAATTATTAATTTTCACGTTTTTCACATTTTCTCGGCATATTCTTGATCCTGCAGTGTGATTTTCTCATTTTCCACCTTTTGCAGGTTTTCTCGCCATATTTGGGGTCCTACATTGTGAGTTTGTTATTTTCAACTTTTTTCAGGGTTACACGCCATATTCTGGGTCCTACAGCATGTATTTTTAATTTTCCACGTTTTCAGGGTTTCTAGGCATAAGCTGGGTCCTACAGATTGATTATTCTCATTTTCCACCCTTTTCAGGTTTTCTTGCAATATTCGGGGTCCTTCAGTGTGAATTTTTAATTTTCTACTTTTTTCAGGTTTTCTCGCCATATGCTGGGTCCTACTGTGTGATTTTCTCATTTCCATGTTTTTCAGGGTCACTTGCCGTATTCCAGGTCCTTCAGTGTGAATTTTTTTCCACGGTTTTCAGTATTTCTCACCATATCTGGGTAATAAAGTGTGAATTTTTAATTGTCCACTTTTTTCATGGTTTCTCACCATATTCTGTGTCCGACTGTGTGAATTTTTAATTTTCAGGTTTTTCATGGTTGTTCGGCATATTCTGGTTTCTGCAGTGTGATTTTCTCATTTTCCACATTTTTCAAGTTTTTTCATATTTCTGGGTCCTACAGTGTGATTTTCTCTTTTTTCACCTTTTTCATGTTTTCTTGCCATATTTGGGGTCCCTCAGTGTGAGTTTTTACATTTCTAATTTTTCAGGGTTTCTCGACATATTATGGGTCCTACAGCGTGTATTTTTAATTTTCCACGTTTTTCAGTGTTTCTCAGCATATTCTGGGTCCTACAGTGTGATTTTCTCAATTTTGAAATTTTTCAAGTTTTTTCGCATATCTTGGTCCTACAGTGTGATTATTCTCATTTTCCAACTTTTTCAGGTTTTCTAGCCATATTCTGGGTCCTACAGCATGTATTTTTAATTTTCCACGTTTTCAGGGTTTCTAGGCATAAGCTGGGTCCTACAGATTGATTATTCTCATTTTCCACCCTTTTCAGGTTTTCTTGCAATATTCGGGGTCCTTCAGTGTGAATTTTTAATTTTCTACTTTTTTCAGGTTTTCTCGCCATATGCTGGGTCCTACTGTGTGATTTTCTCATTTCCATGTTTTTCAGGGTCACTTGCCGTATTCCAGGTCCTTCAGTGTGAATTTTTTTCCACGGTTTTCAGTATTTCTCACCATATCTGGGTAATAAAGTGTGAATTTTTAATTGTCCACTTTTTTCATGGTTTCTCACCATATTCTGTGTCCGACTGTGTGAATTTTTAATTTTCAGGTTTTTCATGGTTGTTCGGCATATTCTGGTTTCTGCAGTGTGATTTTCTCATTTTCCACATTTTTCAAGTTTTTTCATATTTCTGGGTCCTACAGTGTGATTTTCTCTTTTTTCACCTTTTTCATGTTTTCTTGCCATATTTGGGGTCCCTCAGTGTGAGTTTTTACATTTCTAATTTTTCAGGGTTTCTCGACATATTATGGGTCCTACAGCGTGTATTTTTAATTTTCCACGTTTTTCAGTGTTTCTCAGCATATTCTGGGTCCTACAGTGTGATTTTCTCAATTTTGAAATTTTTCAAGTTTTTTCGCATATCTTGGTCCTACAGTGTGATTATTCTCATTTTCCAACTTTTTCAGGTTTTCTAGCCATATTCTGGGTCCTACAGTGTGAATTTTGAATTTTCCTAGTTTTTCAGGTTTTCTCGCCATATTCTGGGTCCTTCACTGTGAATTTTTAATTTTCCACTTCTTTCAAGTTTTTTGTAATATTATGGGTCCTACGGTGTGATTTTCTCATTTTCCACCTTTTTCAGGTTTTCTCGCCATATTCGGGGTCCTTCAATATGAGTTTTTAATTTTCTACATTCTTCAGGGTTTCTCGCCATATTCTGGGTCCTACAGAGTGTATTTTTAATTTTCCACGTTTTTCAAGGTTTCTCTGCATATTCTGGCTCGTACAGTGTGATTTTCCCATTTCCTCGTTTTTCAGGTTTTCTTGCCATATTCCAGGTCCTTCAGTCTGAATTTTTAATTTTCCACGTTTTTCAGTATTTCTCGCCATATTCTGGGCAATACAGTGTGATTTTCTCATTTTCCACTTGTTTCATGGTTTCTTGCCATATTCTGTGTCTGACAGTGTGAATTTTTTATTTTCACATTTTTCAGTGTTTCTCGGCATATTCTGGGTCTTGCAGTGTGATTTTCTCCTTTTCCACGTTTTTCAAGTTTTTTTTTGTAATTCTGGGTCCTACAGTGTGATTTTCTCATTTTCCACCTTTTTCAGGTTAACTCTCCATATTCGGGGTCCTTCAGTGTGAGTTTTTAATTTTCTAGTTTTTCAGGGTTTCTCGGCATATTCTGGGTTCTGCAGTGTGATTTTCTCCTTTTCCACGTTTTTCAAGTTTTTTCGCTATTCTGTGTCCTACAGTGTGATTATACTCATTTTCCACCTTTTTCAGGTTTTTTGCCATATTCGGTGTCTTTCAGTGTGAGTTTTTAATTTTCTACTTTTTACTGTGTTTCTTGCAATATTCTGGCTCCAAAAAGCATATTTTTATTTTTTCTCGTTTTTCAGGGTTTCTTGGCATATTCTGGGTCCTACAATGTGATTTTCTCATTTTCCACTTTTTTTAAGTTTTTTCGCATTTCTATGTCCTACAGATTGTTTTTCTCATTTTCCACATTTTTCAGGTTTTCTCGCCATATTCCGGGTCCTTCAGTGTGAGTTTTTAATTTTCTACTTCTTTCAGGGTTTCTTGCCATATTCTGAATCCTACAGCGTGTATTTTTAATTTTCCACGTTTTCAGGGTTTCTGGCATATTCATGCTCCTACTGTGCGATTTTCCAATTTTTGACTTTTTTCAAGTTTTTTTCCCCAATTCTCCATCCTACAGTGTGATTTTCTCATTTTCCACCTTTTTCAGGTTTTCTCAGCATATTCTGGGTCCTGCAGTGTGAATTTTTAATTTTCCACGTTTTTCAAGGTTTTTTTCCATATTCTGGTCCTATAGTGTGAATTTTTATTTTTCAACATTTTTCAGTGTTTCTCATCATATTCTGGGTCCTACAGTGTGAATTTCTCATTTTCCACCTTTTTCAGGGTTTCTTACCATATTCTAGGTTCTTCAGTGGGAGTTTTTAATTTTCCATGTTTTTAAGGTTTTTTTTTTTCGTTATATTCTCAGTCCCACAGTGTGATTTTTTCATTTTCAAACTTTTTCAGGTTTTCTCGGCATATTCTTGTTCCTACAGTGTGAATTTAATTTTCCACATTTTTCAGTGTTTCTCGCCATATTCTGGGTCCCACAGTGTAAATTTTTAATTTTCCACGTTTTTAAGGGTTTTTTTTTGGTAATATTCTTGGTCCGACAGTGTGAATATTTAATGTTTCACTTTTTTCAGCGTTTCTCGGCATATTCTGGGTCCTACAGTGTGATTTTCTCATTTTCCACATTTTTCATTTTTTTTCGTAATTCTGGGTCCTACAGTGTGATTTTCTCATTTTCCACCTTTTTCAGCCTTTCTAGCCATTTTTCGGGTCCTTCAGTGTGAGTTTTTAATTTTCTAATTTTTTCAGGGTTTCTCGCCGTATTCTGGGTCCTAAACGTTGTATTTTTAATTTTTCACGTTTTCAGGGTTTCTTGGCATATTCTGGGTCCTACAGTGTGATTTTCTCATTTTCGATATTTTCAAGTTTTTTCGTAATTCTGGGTCCTACAGTGTGATTTTCTCATTTTCCACCTTTTTCAGGTGTTCTCGCCATAATTGGGGTTCTTCAGTGTCAGTTTGTAATTTTCTACTTTTTTCAGGGTTTCTTGCCATATTTGGGGTCCTTCAGTGTGAGTTTTTAATTTTCTACTCTTTCAGGGTTTCTCGCCATAAACTGTGTCCTATAGTATGTATTTTTCATTTTCCACGTTTTTCAGGTTTTTTCTTCATATTCTGGGTCCTACACTGTGATTTTCTCATTTCCACGTTTTCAGGTTTTCTTGCCATATTCCAGGTCCTTCAGTGTGGATTTTTAATTTTCCACGTTTTTCAGTATTTCTCCCCATATTATGGGTAATACAGTGTGAATTTTAATTATCCACTTTTTTTCATGGTTTCTCGCCATATTCTGTGTCCGACAGTGTGAATTTTTGATTTTCACGTTTTTCAGTGTTTCTTGAAATATTCTGGGTCCTGCAGTGTGATTTTCTCATTTTCCACCTTTTTCAGGTTTTCTCCCCATATTTGGGGTCCTTCAGTGTCAGTTTGTATTTTTCTACTTTCTTCAGGGTTTCTCACCATATTCTGGATCCTACAGTGTGATTTTCTCATTTTCCACCTTTTTCAGGTTTTCTCGCCATGTTTGGGCTCCTTCACTGTGAGATTTTAATTTTCTACTTTTTTATTAACTTTTTCTCGCCATATTCTGGGTCCGTTAGTGTGAATTTTTAATTTTCACGTTTTTCACATTTTCTCGGCCTATTCTGGGTCCTGAAATGTGATATTCTCATTTTCCACCTTTTTCAGGGTTTCTCGCCATATATGGGGTCCTACAGTGTGAGTTTGTAATTTTGAACTTTTTTCAGAGTTTCTTGCCATATTCTGGGTCCTACAGCATGTATTTTTAATTTTCCACGTTTTCAGGGTTTCTGGGCATAATCTGGGTCCTACAGTGTGATTATTCTCATTTTCCACCTTTTTCAGGTTTTCAAACCATATTTGGGATCTTTCAGTGTGAATTTTTAATTTTCTACTTTTTTCAGGTTTTCTCGCCATATTCTGTGTCCTTCAGTGTGAGTTTTTTATCTTCCTCCTTTTTCAGGTTTTTCGCCATATTCTGGGTCCTTCCGTGTGATATTTTAATATTTTATCTTTTTCAGGTTTTTTCGTCATATTCTGGGTCATACTGTGTGATTTTCTCATTTCCATGTTTTTTCAGGGTCTATTGCCGTATTCCAGGTCCTTCATTGTGAATTTTTTCCCATGGTTTTCAGTATTTCTCTCCATATCTGGGTAATGAAGTGTGAATTTTTAATTGTCCAGTCTTTTCATGGTTTCTCACCATATTCTGTGTCCAATAGTGTGAATTTTTAATTTTCAGGTTTTTCATGCTTGTTCGGCATATTCTGGTTTCTGCAGTGTGATTTTCTCATTTTCCACGTTTTTCAAGTTTTTTCGTATTTTGGGTCCTACAAGTGTGATTTTCTCATTTTCGATGTTTTTCATGTTTTTGTAATTCTGGATAATACAGTGTGATTATTCTCATTTTCTCCCTTTTTCATGTTTTCGCGCCATATTCGGGATCCTTCAGTGTGAGTTTTTAATTTTCTACTTTGTTGAGGGTTTCTTGCCATATTCTCAGTGCTACAGAGTGTATTTTTAATTTTCCACGTTTCTCAGGGTTTCTCCCCATATTCTGGGTCCTAAAATGTGATTTTCTCATTTACGACGTTTTTCAAGTATTTTCGGAATTCTGGTTCCTACACTGTGATTATTCTCATTTTCCACATTTTTCAGGTTTTCTTGCCATATTTGGGTTCCTTCAGTGTGAGTTTTTAATTTTCTACTTTTATGAGGGTTTCTTGTCATATTCTGGGTCCTACAGTGTCTGTCTGTCTCTCTGTGTGTCTGATCCCCTGGAACTGTAGATGGGCCAGCATATAGTTGCTGGTAGTTGATCCCAGGTTCTCTGGAAGAGGAGACAATGCTGTTAATTGTTGAGCCCTTTCAGTGGCTCCACCTATCTTTAAATTTTTAGAAGTATATGTTAGGCTGTGTTTATGTACATATTATGAAGACCATAAGAGGGAATTAGATTCTCCAGAATCTGACACCCTCTTCTGGAGTGTCTGAAGACAACTACAGTATACTTATATCTAATAAATAAATAAATAAATAAATAAATAAATAAATAAATAAACATTATTTTAAAAGGATAAGAAAGAAAGAAAGAAAGAAAGAAAGACCAGGCAGGCCTGCCCTCCTTATCTCTGTCAGTCTGTCTGTCTGTCTGTCTGATCCCCTGGAACTGGATATGGGCCACCATACAGTTGCTGGTAGTTGATCCCAGGTTCTCTGGAAGAAGAGACAATGCTGTTAATTGTTGAGCCCTTTCAGTGGCCCCACCCATCTTTAAATTTTTAGAAGTGTATGTGAATCTGTGTTTATGTCCATCATATGCAGACCATAAGAGGGATTTATATTCTCCAGAATCTGACACCCTCTTCTGGAGTGTCTGAAAACAGCTACAGTGTACTTATATCTAATAAATACATAAATAAATAAATAAACATTTTTTTAAAAGGATAAGAAAGAAAGAAAAACCAGGCAGGCCTGCAATCCTTGTCTGTCTGTCTGTATGTATGTCTGTCTGATCCCCTGGAACTGGATATGGGCCACAATATAGTTGCTGGTAGTTGATCCCAGGTCCTCTGGAAGAGGAGACAATGCTGTTAGTTGTTGAGCCCTCTCAGTGGCCCCACCCATCTTTAAATTTTTAGAAGTATATGTGAGGCTGTGTTTATGTACATCATATGCAGACCATAAGAGGGATTTAGATTCTCCAGAATCTGACACACTCTAATGGAGTGTCTGAAGACAGCTACAGTGTATTTATATCTAATAAATACATAAATAAATAAATAAACATTTTTTAAAAAGGATAAGAAAGAAAGAAAAATCAGGCAGGACTGCCATCCTTATCTCTGTCTGTCTGTCTGTCTGTCGTATCCCCTGGAACTTGAGATGGGCCACCATATAGTTGCTGGTAGTTGATCCCACGTTCTCTGGAAGAAGAGACAATGCTGTTAATTGTTGAGCCCTTTCAGTGGGCCCACCCATATTTTAATTTTTAGAAGTATATGTGAGGCTCTGTTTATGTACATCATATGCAGACCATAAGAGGGATTTAGATTCTCCAGAATCTGACACCCTCTTCTGGAGTGTCTGAAGACAGCTACAGTGTACTTATATCTAAGAAATGCATAAATAAATAAATAAATAAATAAATAAATATTTTTTAAAAAGGATAAGAAAGAAAGAAAGACCAGGCAGGCCTGCCATCCTTAGCACTGTCTGTATGTCTGTCTGTCTGATCCCCTGGAACTGGAGATGGGCCACCATATAGTTGCTGGTAGTTGATCCCAGGTACTCTGGAAGAGGAGACAATGCTGTTAATTGTTGAGCTTTTAGAGTGGCCCCACCCTTCTTTAAATTTTTAGAAGTATATGTGAGGCTGTGTTTATGTACATCATATGCAGACCATAAGAGGGATTTAGATTCTCCAGAATCTGACATCCTCTTCTGGAGTGTCTGAACAGCTACAGTGTATTTATATCTAATAAATAAATAGATAAATAAATAAATATATAAATAAATAAATAAACATTTTTTTAAAAAGGATAAGAAAGAAAGAAAGACCAGGCAGGCCTGCCATCCATATCTCTGTCTGTCTGTCTGTCTGTCTATCTGATCCCCGGGAACTGGAGTTGGGCCACCATATAGTTGCTGGTAGTTGATCCAAGGTTCTCTGGAAGAGGAGAAAATGCTCTTAATTGTTGAGCCCTTTCAGTGGCCCTACACTTCTTTAAATATTTAGAAGTATATGTGAGGCCTGTTTATGAACATCATATTCAGATTATAAGAGGATTTAGATTCTCCAGAATCTGACACCCTCTACTGGAGTGTCTGAAGACAGCTACAGTGTAATTATATATAATAAATAAATAAATAAATAAATAAATAAATAAATAAATAAACATTTTAAAAAAGGATAAGAAAGAAAGTAAGACCAGGCAGGCCTGCCATCCTTATTTCTGTCTGTCTGTCTGTCTGTCTGTCTGATCCCCTGGAACTGGAGATGGGCCACCATATAGTTGCTGGTAGTTGATCCAAGGTTCTCTGGAAGAGGAGACAATGCTGTTAATTGTTGAGCCCTTTCAGTGGCCCCACACTTTTTTAAATATTTAGAAGTATATATGAGGCTGTGTTTATGTACATCATATTCAGTTTATAAGAGGGTTTAGATTCTCCAGAATCTGACACCCTCTACTGGAGTGTCTGAAGACAGCTACAGTGTACTTATATATAATAAATAAATGAATAAATAAATAAATAAATATTTTTTAAAAAGGATAAGAAAGAAAGTAAGACCAGGCAGGCCTCCCATCCTTATCTCTGTCTGTCTGTCTGTCTGTGTGTCTGTCTGATCCCCTGGAACTGGAGATGGGCTACCATATAGTTCCTGGTAGTTGATCCCGGGTTCTCTGGAAGAAGAGACAATGCTGTTAATTGTTGAGCCCTATCAGTGGCCCCACACATCTTTAAATTTTTAGAAGTATATGTGAGGCTGTGTTTATGTACATCATATGCAGACCATAAGAGGGATTTAGATTCTCCAGAATCTGACACACTCTAATGGAGTGTCTGAAGACAGCTACAGTGTATTTATATCTAATAAATACATAAATAAATAAATAAACATTTTTTAAAAAGGATAAGAAAGAAAGAAAAATCAGGCAGGACTGCCATCCTTATCTCTGTCTGTCTGTCTGTCTGTCGTATCCCCTGGAACTTGAGATGGGCCACCATATAGTTGCTGGTAGTTGATCCCACGTTCTCTGGAAGAAGAGACAATGCTGTTAATTGTTGAGCCCTTTCAGTGGGCCCACCCATATTTTAATTTTTAGAAGTATATGTGAGGCTCTGTTTATGTACATCATATGCAGACCATAAGAGGGATTTAGATTCTCCAGAATCTGACACCCTCTTCTGGAGTGTCTGAAGACAGCTACAGTGTACTTATATCTAAGAAATGCATAAATAAATAAATAAATAAATAAATATTTTTTAAAAAGGATAAGAAAGAAAGAAAGACCAGGCAGGCCTGCCATCCTTAGCACTGTCTGTATGTCTGTCTGTCTGATCCCCTGGAACTGGAGATGGGCCACCATATAGTTGCTGGTAGTTGATCCCAGGTACTCTGGAAGAGGAGACAATGCTGTTAATTGTTGAGCTTTTAGAGTGGCCCCACCCTTCTTTAAATTTTTAGAAGTATATGTGAGGCTGTGTTTATGTACATCATATGCAGACCATAAGAGGGATTTAGATTCTCCAGAATCTGACATCCTCTTCTGGAGTGTCTGAACAGCTACAGTGTATTTATATCTAATAAATAAATAGATAAATAAATAAATATATAAATAAATAAATAAACATTTTTTTAAAAAGGATAAGAAAGAAAGAAAGACCAGGCAGGCCTGCCATCCATATCTCTGTCTGTCTGTCTGTCTGTCTATCTGATCCCCGGGAACTGGAGTTGGGCCACCATATAGTTGCTGGTAGTTGATCCAAGGTTCTCTGGAAGAGGAGAAAATGCTCTTAATTGTTGAGCCCTTTCAGTGGCCCTACACTTCTTTAAATATTTAGAAGTATATGTGAGGCCTGTTTATGAACATCATATTCAGATTATAAGAGGATTTAGATTCTCCAGAATCTGACACCCACTACTGGAGTGTCTGAAGACAGCTACAGTGTAATTATATATAATAAATACATAAATACATAAATAAATAAATAAATAAATAAATAAACATTTTAAAAAAGGATAAGAAAGAAAGTAAGACCAGGCAGGCCTGCCATCCTTATTTCTGTCTGTCTGTCTGTCTGTCTGTCTGATCCCCTGGAACTGGAGATGGGCCACCATATAGTTGCTGGTAGTTGATCCAAGGTTCTCTGGAAGAGGAGACAATGCTGTTAATTGTTGAGCCCTTTCAGTGGCCCCACACTTTTTTAAATATTTAGAAGTATATATGAGGCTGTGTTTATGTACATCATATTCAGTTTATAAGAGGGTTTAGATTCTCCAGAATCTGACACCCTCTACTGGAGTGTCTGAAGACAGCTACAGTGTACTTATATATAATAAATAAATGAATAAATAAATAAATAAACATTTTTTAAAAAGGATAAGAAAGAAAGTAAGACCAGGCAGGCCTCCCATCCTTATCTCTGTCTGTCTGTCTGTCTGTGTGTCTGTCTGATCCCCTGGAACTGGAGATGGGCTACCATATAGTTCCTGGTAGTTGATCCCGGGTTCTCTGGAAGAAGAGACAATGCTGTTAATTGTTGAGCCCTATCAGTGGCCCTACCCATCTTTAAATTTTTAGAAGTGTCTTGAGGCTGTGTTTATGTACATCATATGCAGACCAGAAGAGGGATTTAGATTCATCAGAACCTGACACCCTCTTCTGGAGTGTCTGAAGACAGCTACAGTGTACTTATATCTAATAAATACATAAATAAATAAATAAATAAATAAATAAATAAATAAATAAATAAATAAACATTATTTAAACCGGATAAGAAAGAAAGAAAGACCAGGAGGCCTGCCATCCTTATCTCTGTCTGTCTGTCTGCCTGTCTGTCGTTCTGATCCCCTGGAACTGGAGATGGGCCACCATATAGGTGCTGGTAGTTGATCCCAGGTTCTCTGGAAGAGGAGACAATGCTGTTAATTGTTGAGCACTTTCAGCGGCCCCACTCATCGTTAAATTTTTACTAGTATATGTTAGGCTGTGTTTATGTACATCATATGCAGACTATAAGAGGGATTTAGATTCTCCAGAATCTGACACCCTCTTCTGGAGTGTCTGAAGACAGCTACAGTGTATTTATATCTAATAAATACATAAATAAATAATCATTTTTTAAAAAGGATAAGAAAGAAAGAAAGACCAGGCAGGCCTGCCATCCTTATCCTTGTCTGTCTGTCTGTCTGTCTGATCCCCTGGGAGTGGAGATGGGACACCATATAGTTGCAGGTAGTTGATCCCAGGTTCTCTGGAAGAGGAGACAATGCTGTTAATTGCTGAGCCCTTTCAGTGCCCCCCCCCACCGTTAAATTTTAAGAAGTATATGTAAGGCTGTGTTTATGTACATCATATACAGACCATAAGAGGGATTTAGATTCTCCAGAAGATGACACCCTCTTCTAGAGTGTCTGAAGACAGCTATAGTGTACTTATATCTAATAAATAAATAAATAAATAAATAAATAAATAAATAAACATTTTTTTAAAAGTATAAGAAAGAAAGAAAGACCAGGCAGGCCTCCATCCTTATCTCTGTCAGTCTGTCTGTCTGACTGTCTGATACCCTGGAACTGGAGATGAGCCACCATATAGTTGCTGGGAGTTCATCCAAGGTTCTCTGGAAGAGGAAGCAATGCTGTTAATTGTTGAGCCATTTTTGGGGCCCCACCCATCTTTAAATTTTTAGAAGAAAATGTGAGTCTGTGTTTATGTACATCATATGCAGACCATAAGAGGGATATAGATTCTCCAGAATCTGACACCCTCTTCTGGAGTGTCTGAAGACAGCTACAGTGTACTTATATCTAATAAATAAATAGATAAATAAATAAATAAATAAATAATTAAACATTTTTTAAAAAGGATAAGAAAGAAAGAAAGAACAGGCAGGCCTGCCATCCATATCTCTGTCTGTCTGTCTGTCTGTCTATCTGATCCCCGGGAACTGGAGATGGGCCACCATATAGTTGCTGGTAGTTGATCCAAGGTTCTCTGGAAGAGGAGACAATGCTGTTAATTGTTGAGCCCTTTCAGTTGCCCCACACTTCTTTAAATATTTAGAAGTATATGTGAGGCCTTTTTATGTACATCATATTCAGATTATAAGAGGATTTAGATTCTCCAGAATCTGACACCCTCTACTGGAGTGTCTGAAGACAGCTACAGTGTACTTATATATAATAAATACATAAATAAATAAATAATCATTTTTTAAAAAGGATAAGAAAGAAAGTAAGACCAGGCAGGCCTGCCATCCTTATCTCTGTCTGTCTGTCTGTCTGTCTGTCTGATCCCCTGGAAGTGGAGATGGTCTACCATATAGTTGCTGGTAGTTGATCCCAGGTTCTCTGGAAGAGGAGACAATGCTGTTAATTGTTGAACCCTATCAGTGGCCCTACCCATCTTTAAATTTTTAGAAGTGTATGTGAGGCTGTGTTTATGTACATCATATGCAGACGAGAAGAGGGATTTAGATTCATCAGAATCTGACACCTTCTTCTGGAGTGTCTGAAGACAACTACAGTGTACTTATATCTAATAAATACAAAAATAAATAAGTAAATAAAGAAATAAACATTATTTAAACCAGATAAGAAAGAAAGAAAGACCAGGCAGGCCTGCCATCCTTATCTCTTCTGTCTGTCTGTCTGTCTGTCGTTCTGATCCCCTGGAACTGGAGATGGGCCACCATATAGGTGCTGGTAGTTGATCACAGGTTCTCTGGAAGAGGACACAATGCTGTTAATTGTTGAGCGCTTTCAGTGGCCCCACCCATCGTTAAATTTTTAGTAGTATATGTGAGGCTGTGTTTATGTACATCATATGCAGACCATAAGAGGGATTTAGATTCTCCAGAATCTGACACCCTCTTCTGGAGTGTCTGAAGACAGCTACAGTGTACTTATATCTAATAAATACATAAATAAATAAACATTTTTTAAAAAGGATAAGAAAGAAAGACCAGGAAGGACTGCCATCCTTATCCTTGTCTGTCTGTCTGTCTCTCTGATCCCCTGGGAGTGGAGATGGGCCACCATATAGTTGCAGGTAGTTGATCCCAGGTTCTCTGGAAGAGACGACAATGCTGTTAATTGTTGAGCCCTTTCAGTGGCTCCACCTATCTTTAAATTTTTAGATGTATATGTGAGGCTGTGTTTATGTACATCATATGCAGACCATAAGAGGGATTTAGATTTTCGAGAATCTGACACCCTCCTCTGGAGTGTCTGAAGACAACTACAGTGTACTTATATCTAATAAATAAATAAATAAATAAATAAATAAATAAATAAATAAATAAATAAACATTTTTTAAAAGGATAAGAAAGAAAGAAGGACCAGGCAGGCCTGCCCTCCTTATCTCTGTCTGTCTGTCTGTCTGTCTGATCCCCTGGAACTGGAGATGAGCCACCATATAGTTGCTGCTAGTTGATCTCAGGTTCTGGTAGAGGAGACAATGCTGTTAATTGTTGAGCCGTTTCAGTGGCCCCACACATCTTTAAATTTTTAGAAGTATATGTGAGGCTGTGTTTATGTACATCATATGCAGACAATAAGAGGGATTTAGATTTCCAGAATATGACACCCTCTTCTGAAGTGTCTGAAGACAGCTACAGTGTACTTATATCTAATAAATACATACATTCATAAATAAATAAATAAATAAATAAATAAATAAACATTTTTAAAATGTATAAGAAAGAAAGAAAAACCAGGCAGGCCTGCAATCCTTGTCTGTCTGTCTGTATGTATGTCTGTCTGATCCCCTGGAACTGGAGATGGGCCACAATATAGTTGCTGGTAGTTGATCCCAGGTACTCTGGAAGAGGAGACAATGCTGTTAATTGTTGAGCCCTTTCAGTGGCTCCACCTCTCTTTAAATTTTTAGATGTATATGTGAGGCTGTGTTTATGTACATCATATGCAGACCATAAGAGGGATTTATATTCTCCAGAATCTGACACCCTCTTCTGGAGTGTCTGAAGACAGCTACAGTGTACTTATATCTAATAAATATATAAATAAATAAACATTTTTTAAAAAGGATAAAAAGAAAGACCAGGCAGGCCTGCCATCCTTATCCTTGTCTGTCTGTCTGTCTCTCTGATCCCCTGGGAGTGGAGATGGGCCACCATATAGTTGCAGGTAGTTGATCCCAGGTTCTCTGGAAGAGGAGACAATGCTGTTAATTGTTGAGCCCTTTCAGTGGCTCCACCTATCTTTAAATTTTTAGATGTATATGTGAGGCTGTGTTTATGTACATCATATGCAGACCATAAGAGGGATTTAGATTCTCCAGAATCTGACACCCTCTTCTGGAGTGTCTGAAGACAACTACAGTGTACTTATATCTAATAAATAAATAAATAAATAAATAAATAAATAAATAAATAAACATTTTTAAAAGGATAAGAAAGAAAGAAAAACCAGGCAGGCCTACCCTACTTATCTCTGTCTGTCTGTCTGTCTGTCTGTCTGATCCCCTGGAACTGGAGATGGGCCACTATATAGTTGCTGGTAGTTGATCCCAGGTTCTCTGGAAGAAGAGACCCGCTGTTAATTGTTGAGCCCTTTCAGTGGCCCCACCCATCTTTAAATTTTTAGATGTATATGTTAGGCTGTGTTTATGTCCATCATATGCAGACCATAATAGGGATTTATATTCTCCAGAATCTGACACCCTCTTCTGGAGTGTCTGAAGACAACTACAGTGTACTTATATCTAATAAATACATAAATAAATAAACATTATTTTAAAAGGATAAGAAAGAAAGAAAAACCAGGGAGGCCTGCCACCCTTGTCTGTCTGTCTCTTTGTCTGCCTGATCCCCTGGAACTGGAGATGGGCCACCATATAGTTGCTGGTATTTGATCCCAGGTTCTCTGTTAGAGGAGACAATGCTGTTAATTGTTGAGCCTTTTCAGTGGCCCCACACATCTTTAAATTTTTAGAAGTATATGTGAGGCTGTGTTTATGTACATCATATGCAGACCATAAGAGGGATTTAGATTCTCCAGAATCTGTCACCCTCTTGTGGAGTGTCTGAAGACAGCTACAGTGTACTTATATATAATAAATACATAAATAAATAAATAAACATTTTTTAAAAAGGATAAGAAAGAAAGTAAAACCAGGCAGGCCTGCAATCCTTTTCTGTCTGTCTGTCTGTCTGTCTGATCCCCTAGAACTGGAGATGGGCCACCATATAGTTGCTGGTATTTGATCCCAGGTTCTCTGGTAGAGGAGACAATGCTGTTAATTTTTAGCCGTTTCAGTGGCCCCACACATCATTAAATTTTTAGAAGTATATGTGAGGCTTTGTTTATGTACATCATATGCAGACCATAAGAGGGATTTAGATTCTCCAGAATATGACACCCTCTTCTGAAGTGTCTGAAGACAGCTACAGTGTACTTATATCTAATAAATAAATAAATAAATAAATAAATAAATAAATAAATAAACATTTTTAAAATGTATAAGAAAGAAAGAAAAACCAGACAGGCCTGCAATCCTTGTCTGTCTGTCTGTATGTATGTCTGTCTGATCCCCTGGAACTGGAGATGGGCCACAATATAGTTGCTGGTAGTTGATCCCAGGTCCTCTGGAAGAGGAGACAATGCTGTTAATTGTTGAGCCCTTTCAGTGGCCCCACCCATCTTTAAATTTTTAGAAGTATATGTGAGGCTGTGTTTATGTACATCATATGCAGACCATAAGAAAGATATAGATTCTCCAGAATCTGACACCCTCTTCTGGAGAGTCTGAAGACAGCTACAGTGTACTTATATCTAATAAATAAATAAATAAATAAATAAATAAATAAATAAATAAATAAATAAACATTTTTTTAAAAGTATAAGAAAGAAAGAAAGACCAGGCAGGCCTCCATCCTTATCTCTGTCAGTCTGTCTGTCTGACTGTCTGATACCCTGGAACTGGAGATGAGCCACCATATAGTTGCTGGGAGTTTATCCAAGGTTCTCTGGAAGAGGAAGCAATGCTGTTAATAGTTGAGCCATTTTTGGGGCCCCACCCATCTTTAAATTTTTAGAAGAAAATGTGAGTCTGTGTTTATGTACATCATATGCAGACCATAAGAGGGATATAGATTCTCCAGAATCTGACACCCTCTTCTGGAGTGTCTGAAGACAGCTACAGTGTACTTATATCTAATAAATAAATAGATAAATAAATAAATAAATAAATAATTAAACATTTTTTAAAAAGGATAAGAAAGAAAGAAAGAACAGGCAGGCCTGCCATCCATATCTCTGTCTGTCTGTCTGTCTGTCTATCTGATCCCCGGGAACTGGAGATGGGCCACCATATAGTTGCTGGTAGTTGATCCAAGGTTCTCTGGAAGAGGAGACAATGCTGTTAATTGTTGAGCCCTTTCAGTGGCCCCACACTTCTTTAAATATTTAGAAGTATATGTGAGGCCTTTTTATGTACATCATATTCAGATTATAAGAGGATTTAGATTCTCCAGAATCTGACACCCTCTACTGGAGTGTCTGAAGACAGCTACAGTGTACTTATATATAATAAATACATAAATAAATAAATAATCATTTTTTAAAAAGGATAAGAAAGAAAGTAAGACCAGGCAGGCCTGCCATTCTTATCTCTGTCTGTCTGTCTGTCTGTCTGTCTGATCCCCTGGAAGTGGAGATGGGCTACCATATAGTTGCTGGTAGTTGATCCCAGGTTCTCTGGAAGAGGAGACAATGCTGTTAATTGTTGAACCCTATCAGTGGCCCTACCCATCTTTAAATTTTTAGAAGTGTATGTGAGGCTGTGTTTATGTACATCATATGCAGACGAGAAGAGGGATTTAGATTCATCAGAATCTGACACCTTCTTCTGGAGTGTCTGAAGACAACTACAGTGTACTTATATCTAATAAATACAAAAATAAATAAGTAAATAAAGAAATAAACATTATTTAAACCAGATAAGAAAGAAAGAAAGACCAGGCAGGCCTGCCATCCTTATCTCTTCTGTCTGTCTGTCTGTCTGTCGTTCTGATCCCCTGGAACTGGAGATGGGCCACCATATAGGTGCTGGTAGTTGATCACAGGTTCTCTGGAAGAGGACACAATGCTGTTAATTGTTGAGCGCTTTCAGTGGCCCCACCCATCGTTAAATTTTTAGTAGTATATGTGAGGCTGTGTTTATGTACATCATATGCAGACCATAAGAGGGATTTAGATTCTCCAGAATCTGACACCCTCTTCTGGAGTGTCTGAAGACAGCTACAGTGTACTTATATCTAATAAATACATAAATAAATAAACATTTTTTAAAAAGGATAAGAAAGAAAGACCAGGCAGGACTGCCATCCTTATCCTTGTCTGTCTGTCTGTCTCTCTGATCCCCTGGGAGTGGAGATGGGCCACCATATAGTTGCAGGTAGTTGATCCCAGGTTCTCTGGAAGAGAAGACAATGCTGTTAATTGTTGAGCCCTTTCAGTGGCTCCACCTATCTTTAAATTTTTAGATGTATATGTGAGGCTGTGTTTATGTACATCATATGCAGACCATAAGAGGGATTTAGATTTTCGAGAATCTGACACCCTCCTCTGGAGTGTCTGAAGACAACTACAGTGTACTTATATCTAATAAATAAATAAATAAATAAATAAAAAAATAAATAAATAAATAAATAAATAAACATTTTTTAAAAGGATAAGAAAGAAAGAAGGACCAGGCAGGCCTGCCCTCCTTATCTCTGTCTGTCTGTCTGTCTGTCTGATCCCCTGGAACTGGAGATGGGCCACCATATAGTTGCTGCTAGTTGATCTCAGGTTCTGGTAGAGGAGACAATGCTGTTAATTGTTGAGCCGTTTCAGTGGCCCCACACATCTTTAAATTTTTAGAAGTATATGTGAGGCTGTGTTTATGTACATCATATGCAGACAATAAGAGGGATTTAGATTTCCAGAATATGACACCCTCTTCTGAAGTGTCTGAAGACAGCTACAGTGTACTTATATCTAATAAATACATACATTCATAAATAAATAAATAAATAAATAAATAAACATTTTTAAAATGTATAAGAAAGAAAGAAAAACCAGGCAGGCCTGCAATCCTTGTCTGTCTGTCTGTATGTATGTCTGTCTGATCCCCTGGAACTGGAGATGGGCCACAATATAGTTGCTGGTAGTTGATCCCAGGTACTCTGGAAGAGGAGACAATGCTGTTAATTGTTGAGCCCTTTCAGTGGCTCCACCTCTCTTTAAATTTTTAGATGTATATGTGAGGCTGTGTTTATGTACATCATATGCAGACCATAAGAGGGATTTATATTCTCCAGAATCTGACACCCTCTTCTGGAGTGTCTGAAGACAGCTACAGTGTACTTATATCTAATAAATATATAAATAAATAAACATTTTTTAAAAAGGATAAAAAGAAAGACCAGGCAGGCCTGCCATCCTTATCCTTGTCTGTCTGTCTGTCTCTCTGATCCCCTGGGAGTGGAGATGGGCCACCATATAGTTGCAGGTAGTTGATCCCAGGTTCTCTGGAAGAGGAGACAATGCTGTTAATTGTTGAGCCCTTTCAGTGGCTCCACCTATCTTTAAATTTTTAGATGTATATGTGAGGCTGTGTTTATGTACATCATATGCAGACCATAAGAGGGATTTAGATTCTCCAGAATCTGACACCCTCTTCTGGAGTGTCTGAAGACAACTACAGTATACTTATATCTAATAAATAAATAAATAAATAAATAAATAAACATTTTTAAAAGGATAAGAAAGAAAGAAAAACCAGGCAGGCCTGCCCTCCTTATCTCTGTCTGTCTGTCTGTCTGTCTGATCCCCTGGAACTGGAGATGGGCCACTATATAGTTGCTGGTAGTTGATCCCAGGTTCTCTGGAAGAAGAGACCCGCTGTTAATTGTTGAGCCCTTTCAGTGGCCCCACCCATCTTTAAATTTTTAGATGTATATGTTAGGCTGTGTTTATGTCCATCATATGCAGACCATAATAGGGATTTATATTCTCCAGAATCTGACACCCTCTTCTGGAGTGTCTGAAGACAACTACAGTGTACTTATATCTAATAAATACATAAATAAATAAATAAACATTATTTTAAAAGGATAAGAAAGAAAGAAAAACCAGGGAGGCCTGCCACCCTTGTCTGTCTGTCTCTTTGTCTGCCTGATCCCCTGGAACTGGAGATGGGCCACCATATAGTTGCTGGTATTTGATCCCAGGTTCTCTGTTAGAGGAGACAATGCTGTTAATTGTTGAGCCTTTTCAGTGGCCCCACACATCTTTAAATTTTTAGAAGTATATGTGAGGCTGTGTTTATGTACATCATATGCAGACCATAAGAGGGATTTAGATTCTCCAGAATCTGTCACCCTCTTGTGGAGTGTCTGAAGACAGCTACAGTGTACTTATATATAATAAATACATAAATAAATAAATAAACATTTTTTAAAAAGGATAAGAAAGAAAGTAAAACCAGGCAGGCCTGCAATCCTTTTCTGTCTGTCTGTCTGTCTGTCTGATCCCCTAGAACTGGAGATGGGCCACCATATAGTTGCTGGTATTTGATCCCAGGTTCTCTGGTAGAGGAGACAATGCTGTTAATTTTTAGCCGTTTCAGTGGCCCCACACATCATTAAATTTTTAGAAGTATATGTGAGGCTTTGTTTATGTACATCATATGCAGACCATAAGAGGGATTTAGATTCTCCAGAATATGACACCCTCTTCTGAAGTGTCTGAAGACAGCTACAGTGTACTTATATCTAATAAATAAATAAATAAATAAATAAATAAATAAATAAATAAACATTTTTAAAATGTATAAGAAAGAAAGAAAAACCAGACAGGCCTGCAATCCTTGTCTGTCTGTCTGTATGTATGTCTGTCTGATCCCCTGGAACTGGAGATGGGCCACAATATAGTTGCTGGTAGTTGATCCCAGGTCCTCTGGAAGAGGAGACAATGCTGTTAATTGTTGAGCCCTTTCAGTGGCCCCACCCATCTTTAAATTTTTAGAAGTATATGTGAGGCTGTGTTTATGTACATCATATGCAGACCATAAGAAAGATATAGATTCTCCAGAATCTGACACCCTCTTCTGGAGAGTCTGAAGACAGCTACAGTGTACTTATATCTAATAAATAAATAAATAAATAAATAAATAAATAAATAAATAAACATTTTTTTAAAAGTATAAGAAAGAAAGAAAGACCAGGCAGGCCTCCATCCTTATCTCTGTCAGTCTGTCTGTCTGACTGTCTGATACCCTGGAACTGGAGATGAGCCACCATATAGTTGCTGGGAGTTTATCCAAGGTTCTCTGGAAGAGGAAGCAATGCTGTTAATAGTTGAGCCATTTTTGGGGCCCCACCCATCTTTAAATTTTTAGAAGAAAATGTGAGTCTGTGTTTATGTACATCATATGCAGACCATAAGAGGGATATAGATTCTCCAGAATCTGACACCCTCTTCTGGAGTGTCTGAAGACAGCTACAGTGTACTTATATCTAATAAATAAATAGATAAATAAATAAATAAATAAATAATTAAACATTTTTTAAAAAGGATAAGAAAGAAAGAAAGAACAGGCAGGCCTGCCATCCATATCTCTGTCTGTCTGTCTGTCTGTCTATCTGATCCCCGGGAACTGGAGATGGGCCACCATATAGTTGCTGGTAGTTGATCCAAGGTTCTCTGGAAGAGGAGACAATGCTGTTAATTGTTGAGCCCTTTCAGTGGCCCCACACTTCTTTAAATATTTAGAAGTATATGTGAGGCCTTTTTATGTACATCATATTCAGATTATAAGAGGATTTAGATTCTCCAGAATCTGACACCCTCTACTGGAGTGTCTGAAGACAGCTACAGTGTACTTATATATAATAAATACATAAATAAATAAATAATCATTTTTTAAAAAGGATAAGAAAGAAAGTAAGACCAGGCAGGCCTGCCATTCTTATCTCTGTCTGTCTGTCTGTCTGTCTGTCTGATCCCCTGGAAGTGGAGATGGGCTACCATATAGTTGCTGGTAGTTGATCCCAGGTTCTCTGGAAGAGGAGACAATGCTGTTAATTGTTGAACCCTATCAGTGGCCCTACCCATCTTTAAATTTTTAGAAGTGTATGTGAGGCTGTGTTTATGTACATCATATGCAGACGAGAAGAGGGATTTAGATTCATCAGAATCTGACACCTTCTTCTGGAGTGTCTGAAGACAACTACAGTGTACTTATATCTAATAAATACAAAAATAAATAAGTAAATAAAGAAATAAACATTATTTAAACCAGATAAGAAAGAAAGAAAGACCAGGCAGGCCTGCCATCCTTATCTCTTCTGTCTGTCTGTCTGTCTGTCGTTCTGATCCCCTGGAACTGGAGATGGGCCACCATATAGGTGCTGGTAGTTGATCACAGGTTCTCTGGAAGAGGACACAATGCTGTTAATTGTTGAGCGCTTTCAGTGGCCCCACCCATCGTTAAATTTTTAGTAGTATATGTGAGGCTGTGTTTATGTACATCATATGCAGACCATAAGAGGGATTTAGATTCTCCAGAATCTGACACCCTCTTCTGGAGTGTCTGAAGACAGCTACAGTGTACTTATATCTAATAAATACATAAATAAATAAACATTTTTTAAAAAGGATAAGAAAGAAAGACCAGGCAGGACTGCCATCCTTATCCTTGTCTGTCTGTCTGTCTCTCTGATCCCCTGGGAGTGGAGATGGGCCACCATATAGTTGCAGGTAGTTGATCCCAGGTTCTCTGGAAGAGAAGACAATGCTGTTAATTGTTGAGCCCTTTCAGTGGCTCCACCTATCTTTAAATTTTTAGATGTATATGTGAGGCTGTGTTTATGTACATCATATGCAGACCATAAGAGGGATTTAGATTTTCGAGAATCTGACACCCTCCTCTGGAGTGTCTGAAGACAACTACAGTGTACTTATATCTAATAAATAAATAAATAAATAAATAAATAAATAAATAAATAAATAAATAAACATTTTTTAATAGGATAAGAAAGAAAGAAGGACCAGGCAGGCCTGCCCTCCTTATCTCTGTCTGTCTGTCTGTCTGTCTGATCCCCTGGAACTGGAGATGGGCCACCATATAGTTGCTGCTAGTTGATCTCAGGTTCTGGTAGAGGAGACAATGCTGTTAATTGTTGAGCCGTTTCAGTGGCCCCACACATCTTTAAATTTTTAGAAGTATATGTGAGGCTGTGTTTATGTACATCATATGCAGACAATAAGAGGGATTTAGATTTCCAGAATATGACACCCTCTTCTGAAGTGTCTGAAGACAGCTACAGTGTACTTATATCTAATAAATACATACATTCATAAATAAATAAATAAATAAATAAATAAACATTTTTAAAATGTATAAGAAAGAAAGAAAAACCAGACAGGCCTGCAATCCTTGTCTGTCTGTCTGTATGTATGTCTGTCTGATCCCCTGGAACTGGAGATGGGCCACAATATAGTTGCTGGTAGTTGATCCCAGGTACTCTGGAAGAGGAGACAATGCTGTTAATTGTTGAGCCCTTTCAGTGGCTCCACCTCTCTTTAAATTTTTAGATGTATATGTGAGGCTGTGTTTATGTACATCATATGCAGACCATAAGAGGGATTTATATTCTCCAGAATCTGACACCCTCTTCTGGAGTGTCTGAAGACAGCTACAGTGTACTTATATCTAATAAATATATAAATAAATAAACATTTTTTAAAAAGGATAAAAAGAAAGACCAGGCAGGCCTGCCATCCTTATCCTTGTCTGTCTGTCTGTCTCTCTGATCCCCTGGGAGTGGAGATGGGCCACCATATAGTTGCAGGTAGTTGATCCCAGGTTCTCTGGAAGAGGAGACAATGCTGTTAATTGTTGAGCCCTTTCAGTGGCTCCACCTATCTTTAAATTTTTAGATGTATATGTGAGGCTGTGTTTATGTACATCATATGCAGACCATAAGAGGGATTTAGATTCTCCAGAATCTGACACCCTCTTCTGGAGTGTCTGAAGACAACTACAGTATACTTATATCTAATAAATAAATAAATAAATAAATAAATAAACATTTTTAAAAGGATAAGAAAGAAAGAAAAACCAGGCAGGCCTGCCCTCCTTATCTCTGTCTGTCTGTCTGTCTGTCTGATCCCCTGGAACTGGAGATGGGCCACTATATAGTTGCTGGTAGTTGATCCCAGGTTCTCTGGAAGAAGAGACCCGCTGTTAATTGTTGAGCCCTTTCAGTGGCCCCACCCATCTTTAAATTTTTAGATGTATATGTTAGGCTGTGTTTATGTCCATCATATGCAGACCATAATAGGGATTTATATTCTCCAGAATCTGACACCCTCTTCTGGAGTGTCTGAAGACAACTACAGTGTACTTATATCTAATAAATACATAAATAAATAAATAAACATTATTTTAAAAGGATAAGAAAGAAAGAAAAACCAGGGAGGCCTGCCACCCTTGTCTGTCTGTCTCTTTGTCTGCCTGATCCCCTGGAACTGGAGATGGGCCACCATATAGTTGCTGCTAGTTGATCCCAGGTTCTGGTAGAGGAGACAATGCTGTTAATTGTTGAGCCGTTTCAGTGGCCCCACACATCTTTAAATTTTTAGAAGTATATGTGAGGCTGTGTTTATGTACATCATATGCAGACAATAAGAGGGATTTAGATTTCCAGAATATGACACCCTCTTCTGAAGTGTCTGAAGACAGCTACAGTGTACTTATATCTAATAAATACATACATTCATAAATAATTAATTAAATAAATAAATAAATAAATAAATAAATAAATAAACATTTTGAAAATGTATAAGAAAGAAAGAAAAACCAGGCAGGCCTGCAATCCTTGTCGGTCTGTCTGTATGTATGTCTGTCTGATCCCCTGGAACTGGAGATGGGCCACTATATAGTTGCTGGTAGTTGATCCCAGGTTCTCTGGAAGAAGAGACCCGCTGTTAATTGTTGAGCCCTTTCAGTGGCCCCACCCATCTTTAAATTTTTAGATGTATATGTTAGGCTGTGTTTATGTCCATCATATGCAGACCATAATAGGGATTTATATTCTCCAGAATCTGACACCCTCTTCTGGAGTGTCTGAAGACAACTACAGTGTACTTATATCTAATAAATACATAAATAAATAAATAAACATTATTTTAAAAGGATAAGAAAGAAAGAAAAACCAGGGAGGCCTGCCACCCTTGTCTGTCTGTCTCTTTGTCTGCCTGATCCCCTGGAACTGGAGATGGGCCACCATATAGTTGCTGGTATTTGATCCCAGGTTCTCTGTTAGAGGAGACAATGCTGTTAATTGTTGAGCCTTTTCAGTGGCCCCACACATCTTTAAATTTTTAGAAGTATATGTGAGGCTGTGTTTATGTACATCATATGCAGACCATAAGAGGGATTTAGATTCTCCAGAATCTGTCACCCTCTTGTGGAGTGTCTGAAGACAGCTACAGTGTACTTATATATAATAAATACATAAATAAATAAATAAACATTTTTTAAAAAGGATAAGAAAGAAAGTAAAACCAGGCAGGCCTGCAATCCTTTTCTGTCTGTCTGTCTGTCTGTCTGATCCCCTAGAACTGGAGATGGGCCACCATATAGTTGCTGGTATTTGATCCCAGGTTCTCTGGTAGAGGAGACAATGCTGTTAATTTTTAGCCGTTTCAGTGGCCCCACACATCATTAAATTTTTAGAAGTATATGTGAGGCTTTGTTTATGTACATCATATGCAGACCATAAGAGGGATTTAGATTCTCCAGAATATGACACCCTCTTCTGAAGTGTCTGAAGACAGCTACAGTGTACTTATATCTAATAAATAAATAAATAAATAAATAAATAAATAAATAAATAAACATTTTTTTAAAAGTATAAGAAAGAAAGAAAGACCAGGCAGGCCTCCATCCTTATCTCTGTCAGTCTGTCTGTCTGACTGTCTGATACCCTGGAACTGGAGATGAGCCACCATATAGTTGCTGGGAGTTTATCCAAGGTTCTCTGGAAGAGGAAGCAATGCTGTTAATTGTTGAGCCATTTTTGGGGCCCCACCCATCTTTAAATTTTTAGAAGAAAATGTGAGTCTGTGTTTATGTACATCATATGCAGACCATAAGAGGGATATAGATTCTCCAGAATCTGACACCCTCTTCTGGAGTGTCTGAAGACAGCTACAGTGTACTTATATCTAATAAATAAATAGATAAATAAATAAATAAATAAATAATTAAACATTTTTTAAAAAGGATAAGAAAGAAAGAAAGAACAGGCAGGCCTGCCATCCATATCTCTGTCTGTCTGTCTGTCTGTCTATCTGATCCCCGGGAACTGGAGATGGGCCACCATATAGTTGCTGGTAGTTGATCCAAGGTTCTCTGGAAGAGGAGACAATGCTGTTAATTGTTGAGCCCTTTCAGTGGCCCCACACTTCTTTAAATATTTAGAAGTATATGTGAGGCCTTTTTATGTACATCATATTCAGATTATAAGAGGATTTAGATTCTCCAGAATCTGACACCCTCTACTGGAGTGTCTGAAGACAGCTACAGTGTACTTATATATAATAAATACATAAATAAATAAATAATCATTTTTTAAAAAGGATAAGAAAGAAAGTAAGACCAGGCAGGCCTGCCATCCTTATCTCTGTCTGTCTGTCTGTCTGTCTGTCTGTCTGATCCCCTGGAAGTGGAGATGGTCTACCATATAGTTGCTGGTAGTTGATCCCAGGTTCTCTGGAAGAGGAGACAATGCTGTTAATTGTTGAACCCTATCAGTGGCCCTACCCATCTTTAAATTTTTAGAAGTGTATGTGAGGCTGTGTTTATGTACATCATATGCAGACGAGAAGAGAGATTTAGATTCATCAGAATCTGACACCTTCTTCTGGAGTGTCTGAAGACAACTACAGTGTACTTATATCTAATAAATACAAAAATAAATAAGTAAATAAAGAAATAAACATTATTTAAACCAGATAAGAAAGAAAGAAAGACCAGGCAGGCCTGCCATCCTTATCTCTTCTGTCTGTCTGTCTGTCTGTCGTTCTGATCCCCCGGAACTGGAGATGGGCCACCATATAGGTGCTGGTAGTTGATCACAGGTTCTCTGGAAGAGGACACAATGCTGTTAATTGTTGAGCGCTTTCAGTGGCCCCACCCATCGTTAAATTTTTAGTAGTATATGTGAGGCTGTGTTTATGTACATCATATGCAGACCATAAGAGGGATTTAGATTCTCCAGAATCTGACACCCTCTTCTGGAGTGTCTGAAGACAGCTACAGTGTACTTATATCTAATAAATACATAAATAAATAAACATTTTTTAAAAAGGATAAGAAAGAAAGACCAGGAAGGACTGCCATCCTTATCCTTGTCTGTCTGTCTGTCTCTCTGATCCCCTGGGAGTGGAGATGGGCCACCATATAGTTGCAGGTAGTTGATCCCAGGTTCTCTGGAAGAGAAGACAATGCTGTTAATTGTTGAGCCCTTTCAGTGGCTCCACCTATCTTTAAATTTTTAGATGTATATGTGAGGCTGTGTTTATGTACATCATATGCAGACCATAAGAGGGATTTAGATTTTCGAGAATCTGACACCCTCCTCTGGAGTGTCTGAAGACAACTACAGTGTACTTATATCTAATAAATAAATAAATAAATAAATAAATAAATAAATAAATAAATAAACATTTTTTAAAAGGATAAGAAAGAAAGAAGGACCAGGCAGGCCTGCCCTCCTTATCTCTGTCTGTCTGTCTGTCTGTCTGATCCCCTGGAACTGGAGATGGGCCACCATATAGTTGCTGCTAGTTGATCCCAGGTTCTGGTAGAGGAGACAATGCTGTTAATTGTTGAGCCGTTTCAGTGGCCCCACACATCTTTAAATTTTTAGAAGTATATGTGAGGCTGTGTTTATGTACATCATATGCAGACAATAAGAGGGATTTAGATTTCCAGAATATGACACCCTCTTCTGAAGTGTCTGAAGACAGCTACAGTGTACTTATATCTAATAAATACATACATTCATAAATAAATAAATAAATAAATAAATAAATAAATAAATAAATAAACATTTTGAAAATGTATAAGAAAGAAAGAAAAACCAGGCAGGCCTGCAATCCTTGTCGGTCTGTCTGTATGTATGTCTGTCTGATCCCCTGGAACTGGAGATGGGCCACTATATAGTTGCTGGTAGTTGATCCCAGGTTCTCTGGAAGAAGAGACCCGCTGTTAATTGTTGAGCCCTTTCAGTGGCCCCACCCATCTTTAAATTTTTAGATGTATATGTTAGGCTGTGTTTATGTCCATCATATGCAGACCATAATAGGGATTTATATTCTCCAGAATCTGACACCCTCTTCTGGAGTGTCTGAAGACAACTACAGTGTACTTATATCTAATAAATACATAAATAAATAAATAAACATTATTTTAAAAGGATAAGAAAGAAAGAAAAACCAGGGAGGCCTGCCACCCTTGTCTGTCTGTCTCTTTGTCTGCCTGATCCCCTGGAACTGGAGATGGGCCACCATATAGTTGCTGGTATTTGATCCCAGGTTCTCTGTTAGAGGAGACAATGCTGTTAATTGTTGAGCCTTTTCAGTGGCCCCACACATCTTTAAATTTTTAGAAGTATATGTGAGGCTGTGTTTATGTACATCATATGCAGACCATAAGAGGGATTTAGATTCTCCAGAATCTGTCACCCTCTTGTGGAGTGTCTGAAGACAGCTACAGTGTACTTATATATAATAAATACATAAATAAATAAATAAACATTTTTTAAAAAGGATAAGAAAGAAAGTAAAACCAGGCAGGCCTGCAATCCTTTTCTGTCTGTCTGTCTGTCTGTCTGATCCCCTAGAACTGGAGATGGGCCACCATATAGTTGCTGGTATTTGATCCCAGGTTCTCTGGTAGAGGAGACAATGCTGTTAATTTTTAGCCGTTTCAGTGGCCCCACACATCATTAAATTTTTAGAAGTATATGTGAGGCTTTGTTTATGTACATCATATGCAGACCATAAGAGGGATTTAGATTCTCCAGAATATGACACCCTCTTCTGAAGTGTCTGAAGACAGCTACAGTGTACTTATATCTAATAAATACATAAATAAATAAATAAATAAATAAATAAATAAATAAATAAATAAATAAACATTTTTTTAAAAGTATAAGAAAGAAAGAAAGACCAGGCAGGCCTCCATCCTTATCTCTGTCAGTCTGTCTGTCTGACTGTCTGATACCCTGGAACTGGAGATGAGCCACCATATAGTTGCTGGGAGTTTATCCAAGGTTCTCTGGAAGAGGAAGCAATGCTGTTAATTGTTGAGCCATTTTTGGGGCCCCACCCATCTTTAAATTTTTAGAAGAAAATGTGAGTCTGTGTTTATGTACATCATATGCAGACCATAAGAGGGATATAGATTCTCCAGAATCTGACACCCTCTTCTGGAGTGTCTGAAGACAGCTACAGTGTACTTATATCTAATAAATAAATAGATAAATAAATAAATAAATAAATAATTAAACATTTTTTAAAAAGGATAAGAAAGAAAGAAAGAACAGGCAGGCCTGCCATCCATATCTCTGTCTGTCTGTCTGTCTGTCTATCTGATCCCCGGGAACTGGAGATGGGCCACCATATAGTTGCTGGTAGTTGATCCAAGGTTCTCTGGAAGAGGAGACAATGCTGTTAATTGTTGAGCCCTTTCAGTGGCCCCACACTTCTTTAAATATTTAGAAGTATATGTGAGGCCTTTTTATGTACATCATATTCAGATTATAAGAGGATTTAGATTCTCCAGAATCTGACACCCTCTACTGGAGTGTCTGAAGACAGCTACAGTGTACTTATATATAATAAATACATAAATAAATAAATAATCATTTTTTAAAAAGGATAAGAAAGAAAGTAAGACCAGGCAGGCCTGCCATCCTTATCTCTGTCTGTCTGTCTGTCTGTCTGTCTGTCTGATCCCCTGGAAGTGGAGATGGTCTACCATATAGTTGCTGGTAGTTGATCCCAGGTTCTCTGGAAGAGGAGACAATGCTGTTAATTGTTGAACCCTATCAGTGGCCCTACCCATCTTTAAATTTTTAGAAGTGTATGTGAGGCTGTGTTTATGTACATCATATGCAGACGAGAAGAGAGATTTAGATTCATCAGAATCTGACACCTTCTTCTGGAGTGTCTGAAGACAACTACAGTGTACTTATATCTAATAAATACAAAAATAAATAAGTAAATAAAGAAATAAACATTATTTAAACCAGATAAGAAAGAAAGAAAGACCAGGCAGGCCTGCCATCCTTATCTCTTCTGTCTGTCTGTCTGTCTGTCGTTCTGATCCCCCGGAACTGGAGATGGGCCACCATATAGGTGCTGGTAGTTGATCACAGGTTCTCTGGAAGAGGACACAATGCTGTTAATTGTTGAGCGCTTTCAGTGGCCCCACCCATCGTTAAATTTTTAGTAGTATATGTGAGGCTGTGTTTATGTACATCATATGCAGACCATAAGAGGGATTTAGATTCTCCAGAATCTGACACCCTCTTCTGGAGTGTCTGAACAGCTACAGTGTACTTATATCTAATAAATAAATAAATAAATAAATAAATAAATAAATAAATAAAAAATAAACATTTTTTAGAAAAGATAAGACAGAAAGAAAGACCAGGCAGGACTGCCATCCATATCTCTGTCTGTCTGTCTGTCTGTCTGTCAGTCTGATACCTGGGAACTGGAGATGGGCCACGAATAGTTGCTGGTAGTTGATCCCAGGTTCTCTGGAAGAGGAGACAATGCTGTTAATTGTTGAGACCTTTCAGTGGCGCCACCCATCTTTAAATATTTAGAAGTATATGTGAGGCTGTGTTTTTGTACATCATATGCAGACCATAAGAGGGATTTAGATTCTCCAGAATCTGACACCCTCTTCTGGAGTGTCTGAAGACAGCTACAGTGTACTTATATCTAATAAATAAATAGATAATAAATAAATAAATAAATAAATAAATAAATAAATAAATAAATAAACAAACATTTTTTAAAAAGGATAAGAAAGAAAGTAAGACAAGGCAGGCCTGCCATCCTTATCTCTGTCTGTCTGTCTGTCTGTCTGTCTGATCCCCTGGAACTGGAGATGGGCCACCATATAGTTGCTGGTAATTGATCCAAGGATCTCTGGAAGAAGAGACAATGCTGTTAATTGTTGAGCCCTATCAGTGGCCCCACACTTATTTAAATATTTAGAAGTATATGTGAGGCTGTGTTTATGTACATCATATTCAGATTATAAGAGGATTTAGATTCTCCAGAATCTGACACCCTCTACTGGAGTGTCTGAAGACAGCTACAGTGTACTTATATATAATAAATACATAAAAAAATAAAAAAATAAACATTTTTTAAAAAGGATATGAAAGAAAGAAAAATCAGGCAGGACTGCCATCCTTATCTCTGTCTGTCTGTCTGTCTGTCTGATCCCCTGGAACTGGAGATGGGCTACCATATAGTTGCTAGTAGTTGATACCAGGTTCTCTGGAAGAGGAGACAATGCTGTTAATTGTTGACCCCTATTTGTGGCCCTACCCATCTTTAAATTTTTAGAAGTGTATGTGAGGCTGTGTTTATGTACATCATATGCAGACCAGAAGAGGGATTTAGATTCATCAGTATCTGAAACCCTCTTCTGGAGTGTCTGAAGACAGCTACAGTGTACATATAATAAATAAATAAATAAATAAATAAATAAATAAATAAATAAATAAACATTATTTAAATCGGATAAGAAGGAAAGAAAACCAGGCAGTCCTGCCATCCTTATCTCTGTCTGTCTGTCTGTCTGTCTGTCGTTCTGATCCCGTGGAACTGGAGATGGGCCACCATATAGGTGCTGGTAGTTGATCCCAGGTTCTCTGGAAGAGGAGACAATGCTGTTAATTGTTGAGCCCTTTCAGTGGCCCCACCCATCGTTAAATTTTTAGTAGTATATGTGAGGCTGTGTTTATGTACATCATATGCAGACCATAAGAGGGATTTAGATTCTCCAGAATGTGACACCATCTTCTGGAGTGTCTGAAGACAGCTTCAGTGAACTTATATCTAATAAATAAATAAATAAATAAATAAATAAATAAATAAATAAACATTATTTAAACCGGATAAGAAAAAAAGAAAGACCAGGCAGGCCTACCATCCTTATCTCTGTCTGTCTGTCTGTCTGTCGTTCTGATCCCCTGGAACTGGAGATGGGCCACCATATAGGTGCTGGTAGTTGATCCCAGGTTCTCTGGAAGAGGAGACAATGCTGTTAATTGTTGAGCGCTTTCAGTGGCCCCACCCATCGTTAAATTTTTAATAGTATATGTGAGGCTGTGTTTATGTACATCATATGCAGACCATAAGAGGGTTTTAGATTCTCCAGAATCTGACACCCTCTTCTGGAGTGTCTGAAGACAGCTACAGTGTACTTATATCTAATAAATACATAAATAAATAAACATTTTTTAAAAAGGATAAGAAAGAAATAAAGAGCAGGCAGGCCTGCCAACCTTATCCTTGTCTGTCTGTCTGTCTGTCTGATCCCCTGGGAGTGGAGATGGGCCACCATATAGTTGCAGGTAGTTGATCCAAGGTTCTCTGGAAGAGGAGACAATGCTGTTAATTGCTGAGCCCTTTCAGTGGCCCCCCCCACCTTTAAATTTTAGGAACTAAATGTGAGGCTGTGTTTATGTACATCATATGCAGACCATAAGAGGGATTTAGATTCTCCAGAATCTGACACCTTCTTCTGGAGTGTCTGAAGACGGCTAGAGTGTACTTATATCTAATAAACATATAAATAAATAAATAAATAAATAAATAAATAAATAAATAAACATTTTTTAAAAAGGATAAGAAAGAAAGAAAGACCAGGCAGACCTGCCATCCTTATCTCTGTCAGTCTGTCTGTCTGTCAGTCTGTCTGATCTCTTGGAACTGGAGATGGGCCACGATATAGTTGCTGTTAGTTGATCCCAGGTCTCTGGAAGAGGAGACAATGCTGTTAATTTGTGAGCCTTTTCAGTGGCTCCACCTATCTTTAAATTTTTAGAAGTATATGTTAGGCTGTGTTTATGTACATCATATGCAGACCATAAGAGGGATTTAGATTCTCCAGAATCTGACACCCTCTTCTGGAGTGTCTGAAGACAGCTACAGTGTACTTATATCTAATAAATATATAGATAAATAAATAAATAAATAAATAAATAAACATTTTTTTAAAAGGATAAGAAAGAAATAAAGACCAGGCAGGCCTGCCAAACTTATCATTGTCTGTCTGTCTGTCTGACTGATCCCCTGGAACTGGAGATGGGCCACCATATAGTTGCTGGTAGTTGATCCCAGGTACTCTGGAAGAGGAGACAATGCTGTTAATTGTTGAGCTTTTAGAGTGGCCCCACCCTTCTTTAAATTTTTAGAAGTATATGTGAGGCTGTGTTTACGTACATCATATGCAGACCATAAGAGGGATTTAGATTCTCCAGAATCTGACACCATCTTCTGGAGTGTCTGAACAGTTACAGTGTACTTATATCTAAAAAAATATATAAAAAATAAATAAATAAATAAATAAATAAATAAATAAATAAATAAACATTTTTTAAAAAGGAAAAGACAGAAAGAAAGACCAGGCAGGCCTGCCATCCATATCTCTGTCTGTCTGTCTGTCTGTCAATCTGATACCTGGGAACTGGAGATGGGCCACGAATAGTTGCTGGTAGTTGATCCCAAGTTCTCTGGAGGAGGAAACAATGCTGTTAATTGTTGAGCCCTTTCAGTGGCGCCACCCATCTTTAAATATTTAGAAGTATATGTTAGGCTGTGTTTATGTACATCTTATGCAGACCATAAGAGGGATTTAGATTCTCCAGAATCTGACACCCTCTTCTGGAGTGTCTGAAGACAGCTACAGTGTACTTATATCTAATAAATACATAGATAAATAAATAAATAAATAAATAAACATTTTTTAAAAAGGATAAGAAAGAAAGAAAGAACAGTCAGGCCTGCCATCCATTTCTCTGTCTGTCTGTCTGTCTGTCTGTCGATCTGATCCCCGGGAACTGGAGATGGGCCACCATATAGTTGCTGGTAGTTGATACCAGGTTCTCTGGAAGAGGAGACAATGCTGTTAATTGTTGACCCCTATTTGTGGCCCTACCCATCTTTAAATTTTTAGAAGTGTATGTGAGGCTGTGTTTATGTACATGATATGCAGACCAGAAGAGGGATTTAGGTTCATCATTATCTGACACCCTCTTCTGGAGTGTCTGAAGACAGCTACAGTGTACTTATATCTAATAAATAAATAAATAAATAAATAAATAAATAAATAAATAAATAAATAAACATTATTTAAACCGGATAAGAAAGAAAGAAAGACCAGGCAAACCTGCCATCCTTATCTCTGTCTGTCTGTCTGTCTGTCGTTCTGATCCCCTGGATCTGGAGATGGGCCACCATATAGGTGCTGGTAGTTGATCCCAGGTTCTCTGGTAGAGGAGACAATGCTGTTAATTGCTGAGCCCTTTCAATGGTCCCCCCACCTTTAAATTTTAAGAAGTAAATGTGAGGCTGTGTTTATGTACATCATATGCAGACCATAAGAGTGATTTAGATTCTCCAGAATCTGACACCTTCTTCTGGAGTGTCTGAAGACAACTACAGTGTACTTATATCTAATAAATAAATAAATAAATAAATAAATAAATAAATAAATAAATAAATAAACATTATTTTAAAAGGATAAGAAAGAAAGAAAGACCAGGCAGGCCTGCCCTCCTTATCTCTGTCTGTATGTCTGTCTGTCTGTCTGTCTGATCCCCTGGAACTCGAGATGGACCACCATATAGTTGCTTGTAGTTGATCCCAGGTTCTCTGGAAGAAGAGACAATGCTGTTAATTGTTGAGCCCTTTCAGTGGCCCCACCCATCTTTAAATTTTTAGAAGTGTATGTGAATCTGTGTTTATGTCCATCATATGCAGACCATAAGAGGGATTTATATTCTCCAGAATCTGAAACCCTATTCTGGAGTGTCTGAAGACAGCTACAGAGTACTTATATCTAATAAATACATAAATAAATAAACATTTTTTAAAAAGGATAAGAAAGAAAGAAAAACCAGAGAGGCCTGCCACCCTTGTCTGTCTGTCTCTTTGTCTGCCTGACCCCTGGAACTGGAGATGGGCCACCATATAGTTGCTGGTAGTTGATCCCAGGTTCTCTGGTAGAGGAGACAATGATGTTAATTGTTGAGCCCTTTCAGTGGCCCCACACATCTTAAATTTTTAGAAGTATATGTGAGGCTGTGTTTATGTACATCATATGCAGACCTTAAGAGGGATTTAGATTCTCCAGAATCTGACACAATCTTCTGGAGTGTCTGAAGACAGCTACAGTGTACTTATATATAATAAATTAATAAAGAAATAAATAAATAAACATTTTTTAAAAAGGATAAGAAAGAAAGTAAAACCAGGCAGGCCTGCAATCCTTGTCTGTCTGTCTGTCTGTCTGTCTGTCTGTCTGATCCCCTGGAACTGGAGATGGGCCACCATATAGTTGCGGCTAGTTGATCCCAGGTTCTCTGGTAGAGGAGACAATGCTGTTAATTTTTGAGCCTTTTCAGTGGCCCCACACATCTTTAAATTTTTAGAAGTATATGTGAGGCTGTGTTTATGTACATCATATGCAGTCCATAAGAGGGATTTAGATTCTCCAGAATATGACACCCTCTTCTGAAGTACCTGAAGACAGCTACAGTGTACTTATATCTAATAAATACATATATAAATAAATAAACATTTTTTAAAATGTATAATAAAGAAAAAAAACCAGGCAGGACTGCAATCCTTGTCTGTCTGTCTGTATGTATCTCTGTCTGATCCCCTGGAACTGGAGATGGGCCACCATATAGTTGCTGGTAGTTGATCCCAGGTTCTCTGGAAGAGGAGACAATGCTGTTAATTGTTGAGCCCTTTCAGTGGCCCCACACATCTTTAAATTTTTAGAAGTATATGTGAGGCTGTGTTCATGTACATCATATGCAGACCATAAGAGGGATATAGATTCTCCAGAATCTGACACCCTCTTCTGGAGAGTCTGAAGACAGCTACAGTGTACTTATATCTAATAAATAAATAAATAAATAAATAAATAAACATTTTTTTAAAAAAAATAAGAAAAAAAGAAAAATCAGGCAGGCCTGCCATCCTTATCTCTGTCTGTCTGTCTGTCTGTCTGTCTTATCCCCTGGAACTTGAGATGGGCCACCATATAGTTGCTGGTAGTTGATCCCACGTTCTCTGGAAGAAGAGACAATGCTGTGAATTGTTGAGCCCTTTCAGTGGGCCCACCCTTCTTTTAATTTTTAGAAGTATATATGAGGCTGTGTTTATGTACATCATATGCAGACCATAAGAGGGATTTAGATTCTCCAGAAGATGACACCCTCTTCTAGAAGGTCTGAAGACAGCTACAGTGTACTTATATCTAATAAATACATAAATAAATAAATAAATAAATAAATAAATAAATAAATAAATAAATATTTTTTTTAACGTATAAGAAAGAAAGAAAGACCAGGCAGGCCTCCATCCTTATCTCTATCAGTCTGTCTGTCAGTCTGTCTGAACCCTTGGAACTGGAAATGGGCCACCATATAGTTGCTGTTAGTTGATCCCAGGTTCTCTGGAAGAGGAGACAATGCTGTTAATTGTTGAGCCCTTTCAGTGGCTCCACCTATCTTTAAATTTTTAGAAGTATATGTTAGGCTGTGTTTATGTACATCATATGCAGACCATAAGAGGGATTTAGATTCTCCATATTTTGACACCCTCTTCTGGAATGTCTGAAGACAACTACAGTGTACTTATATCTAATAAATACATAAATAAATAAATAAATAAATAAATAAATAAATAAATAAATAAATATTTTTTAAAAAGGATAAGAAAGAAAGAAAAACCAGGGAGGCCTGCCACCCTTTTCTGTCTGTCTCTTTGTCTGCCTGATCCCCTGGAACTGGAGATGGACCACCATATACTTGCTGGTAGTTGATCCCAGGTTCTCTGGTAGAGGAGACAATGCTGTTAATTGTTGAGCCCTCTCAGTGGCCCCACACATCTTTAAAATTTTAGAAGTATATGTCAGGCTGTGTTTATGTACATCATATGCAGACCATAAGAGGGATTTAGATTCTCCAGAATCTGACACCCTCTTCTGGAGTGTCTGAAGACAGCTACAGTGTACTTATATCTAATAAATACATAAATAAATACATAAATAAATAAATAAACATTTTTTAAAAAATGATACGAAAAAAAGAAAGACCAGGCAGGCCTGCCATCCTTATCTCTGTCTGTCTGTCTGTCTGTCTGTCTGTCTGTCTGTCTGTCTGTCTGATCTTCTGGAACTGGAGATGGGCCACAATAGTGTCTGATAGTTGATCACAGGTTCTCTGGAAGAGGAGACAATGCTGTTAATTGTTGACCCTTATTTGTGGCCCCACCCATCTTTAAATTTTTAGAAGTATATGTGAGGCTGTGTTTATGTACATCATATGCAGACCATAAGAGGGATTTAGGTTCTCCAGAAACTGACACACTCTAATGGAGTGTCTGAAGACAGCTACAGTGTACCTATATCTAATAAATACATAAATAAATAAATAAACATTTCTTAAAAAGAATAAGAAAGAAAGAAAGACCAGGCAGGCCTCCATCCTTATCTCTATCTGTGTGTATGTCTGTCTCTCTGTCTGATCCCCTGGAACTGGAGATGGGCCACCATATACTTGCTGGTAGTTGATCCCAGGTTCTCTGGTAGAGGAGACAATGCTGTTAATTGTTGAGCCCTCTCAGTGGCCCCACACATCTTTAAATTTTTAGAAATGTATGTGAGGCTGTGTTTATGTACATCATATGGAGACCATAAGAGGGATTTAGATTCTCCAGAATCTGACACCCTCTTCTGGAGTGTCTGAAGACAGCTACAGTGTACTTATATATAATAAATACATAAATAAATAAATAAATAAATAAATAAACATTGTTTAAAAAGGATAAGAAAAAAAGAAAAACCAGGCAGGCCTGCCATCCTTGACTGTTTGTCTGTCTGTCTGTCTGATCCCCTGGAACTGGAAATGGGCAACCATATAGTGGCTGGTAGTTGATCCCAGGTTCTCTGGAAGAGGAGACAATGCTGTTAATTGTTGAGCCCGTTCAGTGGCCCCACACATCTTTAAATTTTTAGAAGTATATGTGAGGCTGTGTTTATGTACATCATATGAGGCCCATAAGAGGGATTTAGATTCTCCAGAATCTGGCACCCTCTTCTGGAGTGTCTGAAGACAGCTACAGTGTACTTATATCTAATAAATAAATAAAGAAAGAAATAAAGAAATAAAGAAATAAATAAACATTTTTAAAAGGGATAAGAAAGAAAGAAAAACCACCAGGCCTGCCATACTTGTCTTTCTGTCTTGCCTAGCCCCTTGCCTAGCCTAGCCTAGCCTAGCCCCTTGCGTAGCCTAGCCTAGCCTCTTGCCTAGCCTAGCCTAGCCCCTTGGCTAGCCTAGACCTGCCTTGCCTATCCCTGCCTATCCCTGTCTTTAACCAGGCTGGCCTCAAACTCAGAAACTGACTGCCTCTGCCTCCAGAGTGCTCTCATTAAGAGCTCGAGCCACCGCTGACTGTTGGGTTTTCTAAGTATTACATAGGTATGGTCTGTTTCTCAGCTGTGAAACCCTAATTAACACATGTAGTCTGTCCTAGGTCAGCCATAGCTACAGACTGAGGCCTTTTCTAAAACAAAACAAAAGAAAACAAAAAATAGAAATAATAAAATAAATAAATTAAGCAATCACATGATATCTTTTCTTTCTTTCAGTGATACTCAGAGCTTGAAGCAGTTCACCCATGAGACCTCAGCTCCGGACATTGAGGCTCTTTCCCTAACAAGTATTATGGCTGAACCTGAGGGGTTCTGCTGCTGATTTGTGTCCCCCACTTTAAAAAAAATAGTTGTTTTCAAAGGCTGCAGGTTCTTAGCCCTGTTCCTTGTTACAGTTGAGTCACAGCCCTGAAAGTTCAGTGGTAGTTAAAGGCACTGAGAAGGGCTTCCTATAGACATCGAAGACGAAGTCTTTGTTATTAAAAAAGTTAATCTGGATTCCCCCACCCCCTGGCATCCTTAGAATTCCTAGAAAGGAAGGCAGGGACCTGGACAGAAGGGTGCAAGGCTACTGGTGTTTGTAAGTGGTAACAGAAAGCTTTCTCTTGTTGGTACCCTACCCCAAGTTACATTGTCACTTCTTTTTCCTAGTTGTTGTTTTGTCGGTTTGTATTCTCAACATAGACCCTTTTCCTTCCTAACCTTGGCTGTCCTGAACCTTACTGTCCTTGAACTCAGTGATTTGCCTGTCTTGCTGGGATGAAACTGTGAGCTACCATCCAGAAGGAAGCACCCTGCTGAGGTTACATTGGGGTCTCTTCCATTTTCCTCTATGAACATGCATATGGCAGGCCTGTTCTTTCTTTTTTACTTTTCCTTTTCTTTTTAAAGATTTATTTATTTATTATATTTAAGTATGCTGTAGCTATGTTCAGACACTCCAGAAGAGTGTGTCAGATGCTGAAGAATCTAAATCATTCTTATTGTCTGCATATGATGTATATAAACACAGCCTCACATATACTCAAAAAAAAAAAAAAAGAATGAAAGATGTGGCTACAGAGAGGGCTCAACAATTAAGAGCATTGTCTCCTCTTCCAGAGAACCTGGGCTCAATTACCAGTATATATATATGGTGGCCCATCTCCAGTTCCAGGGGATCTAATACTCTGTTCTGGAGTCTGTGGGCACAGCATACACATGCAAAAAATTCTTACACTAAAAATAAAATTGATCATTGAGAGAGAGGAGAAAGAGGGGGTGAGAGAGAGGGGAAGTAATCATAACTCCTGACGAGTTTGAAGACCTGAGCTTCATCACTCACACAAATAAATAAATGCAAAATATTTTTTATAAATAAACTCTGCCATTGCCCTTTAAAATTTCCTAGAAAACAAGTTTTATGAGCAACAGTTATATTTACTATATCTAAAGGACAGTCATGAGCATATTCTCTAAATAGAAAAAGGCCTGTTAGTCTTAGAAATGGAAAAGACAAACCAAGGAAGGTTTACAATTACATAATGAGGCAGCTCAGCCCAGCACTCAGGTTGGAAGTAAGACTCGAGAATAGGATACACCTGAAGACAGACAGCCATTGCTTTTTGTTTCGGAGGCTGAAAGGATACACCTGAAGACAGCCAATGCTGTGTGTGCTTGATGGTGATCTGGTAATTTTTTTTTTTTAATTTTTAAAAACTTTAAAACTTTTTATAAAACTTTTATAAAAACTTTTTATTCTCCTTGGTTTCTTTCTTTCTTTCTTTCTTTCTTTCTTTCTTTCTTTCTTTCTTTCTTTCTTTCTTTCTTTTTTCAGGTTTTCTCACCATATTGCAGGTACTACAAGTTTGATTTTCTTATTTTTTGACTGTTTCAGGGTTTCTCACCATATTGCAGGTCCTACTGTGTGATTTTATCATTTTTCGACTTTTTCAGGTTTTCTCATCATATTCCAATTCCTAGAGTGTGATTTTCTCATTTTTCGACTTTTTCAGGGATTCTCACCATATTGCAGGTCCTAAAAGTGTGAATTTCTTATTTTTCGACTTTTGCAGGGTTTCTCACCATGTTCCAGCTACTACAGTGTATTTTTCTCATTTTTTAAAATTTTCACGGTCTCTCATCTTATTCAAAGTCGAACAGTGTGATTTTCTCATTTTTCGACTTTTTCAGGGTTTCTCACCATATTGCAGGTACTACAAGTTTGATTTTCTTATTTTTCAAATGTTTCAGGGTTTCTCACCATATTCCAGGTCCTACTGTGTGATTTTCTCACGTTAAGACTTTTTCAGTGTTTCTCACCATATTCTAGGTACTACAGTGTGATTTTCTCATTTTTTGACTTTTTCAGGTTTTCTCATCCTATTCCAAGTCCTAGAGTGTGATTTTCTCTTTTTCGGACTTTTTCAGGGTTTCTCAAAAAATATTCCAGGTCCTACAGTGTAATTTTCTCATTTTTTTGACTTTTTCAGAGTTTATCACCATATTCCAGGTCCTAATGTGTGATTTTCTCATTTTTAGACATTTTCAGTGTTTCTGATCATATTCCAGGTCCTACAGTATGATTGTTCTCATGTTAAGACTTTTTCAGTGTTTCTCACCATATTCCAGGTCCTACTGCATATTTTGCTCATTTTTTACTTTTTCAGGGTTTCTCACCATATTCCAAGTCCTATATGGTGATTTTCTCATTTTTTGACTTTTTCAGGGTTTCTCATCTTACTCCAAGTCCTACAGTGTGATTTTCTCATTTTTTGACTTTTATGGGTTTCTCACCATATTGCGGGTCCTACAAGTGTGAATTTCTTATTGTTGGACTTTTTCAGGGTTTCTCACCATATTCCAGCTCCTACAGTGTATTTTTGTCATTTTTTGTCTTTTTCACGGTTTCTCATCTTATTCCAAGTCCTACAGTGTGATTTTCTCATTTTTCAACTTTTTCAGGGTTTCTCACCATATTGCAGGTCCTACTGTGTGATTTTCTCATTTTTTGACTTTTTCAGGGTTTCTCACCATATTCCAGGTCCTACTGCATGATTTTCTCATTTTTCGACTTTTTCAGGGTTTCTCACCATATTCCAAGTCGTACAGTGTGATTTTCTCATTTTTTGACTTTTTCAGGGTTTCTCATCATATTCCAAGTCCTACAGTGTGATTTTCTCATTTTTTTGACTTTTTCAGGGTTTCTCATATTATTCCATGTCCTAGAGTGTTATTTTTCTAATTTGTCGACTCTTTCAGAGTTTCTCCACTTATTCCATGTATTACAGTGTGATTTTTCTCAGTTTTGGACTTTTTCAGGGTTTCTCACCTTATTCCAGGACCTACAGTTTGATTTTCTCATTTTTTGACTTTTTCAGGGTTTCTCACCATATTCCAGGTCCTACAGTGTGATTTTCTCATTTTTTTACTTTTTCAGGGTTTCTCATCATATTCCAAGTCCTAGAGTGTGTTTTTCTCTTTTTTTGACTTTTTCAGGGTTTCTCACCATATTCCAGGTCCTACAGTGTGATTTTCTCATTTTAAGACTTTTTCAGGGTTTCTCACCATATTCCAGGTCCTACTGCATGATTTTCTCATTTTTCGACTTTTTCAGGGTTCCTCACCATATTCCAAGTCCTACAGTGTGATTTTCTCATTTTTCGACTTTTTTAGGGTTTCTCATCATATTCCAAGTCCTACAGTGTGATTTTCTCATTTTTTGACTTTTTCAGGGTTTCTCATCTTATTCCATGTCCTAGAGTGTTATTTTTCTAATTTGTTGACTCTTTCAGAGTTTCTCCACTTACTCCATGTATTACAGAGTGATTTTTCTCATTTTTTTTACTTTTTCAGGGTTTCTCACCATATTCCAGGTCCTACAGTGTGATTTTCTCATTTTAAGCCTTTTTCAGTGTTTCTCACCAAATTGCCGCTCCTAATGCGTGATTTTTTTCTTTTTTCGACTTTTTCAGTTTTTCTCACCATATTCCAACCCTACAGCGTGATTTTCTCATTTTTTGACTTTTATGGGTTTCTCATCATATTCCAAGTCCTAAAGTGTGATTTTCTCATTTTTTGACTTTTTCAGTGTTTCTCACCATATTCCAGGTCCTACAGTGTGATTTTCTCATTTTAAGACTTTTTCAGGGTTTCTAACCATATTGGAGGTCAAACAAGTGTGAGTTTCTTATTTTTCGACTTTATCAGGTTTTCTCACCATATTCCAGCTCCTACAGTGTATTTTTCTCATTTTTAGACTTTTTCACGTTTTCTCACAATATTCCTGGTCCTACAGCGTGATTTTCTCATTTTTAGACTTTTTCAGGGTTTCTCACCATATTCCAAGTCGTACAGTGTGATTTTCTCATTTTTTGACTTTTTCAGGGTTTCTCATCATATTCCAAGTCCTACAGTATGATTTTCTCATTTTTTGACTTTTCGGGGTTTCTCATCTTATTCCAAGTCCTAGAGTGTGATTTTTCTAATTTTTTTACTTCTTCAGATTATATCACCATTATCCATGTACTACAGTGTGATTTTTCTCATTTTTCGACTTTTTCAGTGTTTCTCACCATATTGGTGGTCCTACAAGTGTAATTTTCTTATTTTTCGACTTTTTCGGGGTTTCTCACCATATTCCAGCTCCTACAGTGTATTTCTCTCATTTTTTGACTTTTTCATGATTTCTCATCTTATTCCAAGTCCTACAGTGTGATTTTCTCATTTTTCAAATTTTTCAGGGTTTCTCACCATATTGCAGGTACTACAAGTTTGAATTTCTTATTTTTCGACTGTTTCAGGGTTTCTCACCATATTGCAGGTCCTACTGTGTGATTTTATCATTTTTCGACTTTTTCAGGGTTTCTCATCATATTCCAATTCCTAGAGTGTGATTTTCTCATTTTTCGACTTTTTCAGGGATTCTCACCATATTGCAGGTCCTACAAGTGTGAATATCTTATTTCTCGACTTTTGCAGGGTTTCTCACCATGTTCCATCTACTACAGTGTATTTTTCTCATTTTTTAAAATTTTCACGGTCTCTCATCTTATTCAAAGTCGAACAGTGTGATTTTCTCATTTTTCGACTTTTTCAGGGTTTCTCACCATATTGCAGGTACTACAAGTTTGATTTTCTTATTTTTCAAATGTTTCAGGGTTTCTCACCATATTCCATGTCCTACTGTGTGATTTTCTCACGTTAAGACTTTTTCAGTGTTTCTCACCATATTCTAGGTACTACAGTGTGATTTTCTCATTTTTTGACTTTTTCAGGTTTTCTCATCCTATTCCAAGTCCTAGAGTGTGATTTTCTCTTTTTCGGACTTTTTCAGGGTTTCTCAAAAAATATTCCAGGTCCTACAGTGTAATTTTCTCATTTTTTTGACTTTTTCAGAGTTTATCACCATATTCCAGGTCCTAATGTGTGATTTTCTCATTTTTAGACATTTTCAGTGTTTCTGATCATATTCCAGGTCCTACAGTATGATTGTTCTCATGTTAAGACTTTTTCAGTGTTTCTCACCATATTCCAGGTCCTACTGCATATTTTGCTCATTTTTTTACTTTTTCAGGGTTTCTCACCATATTCCAAGTCCTATATGGTGATTTTCTCATTTTTTGACTTTTTCAGGGTTTCTCATCTTACTCCAAGTCCTACAGTGTGATTTTCTCATTTTTTGACTTTTATGGGTTTCTCACCATATTGCGGGTCCTACAAGTGTGAATTTCTTATTGTTGGACTTTTTCAGGGTTTCTCACCATATTCCAGCTCCTACAGTGTATTTTTGTCATTTTTTGTCTTTTTCACGGTTTCTCATCTTATTCCAAGTCCTACAGTGTGATTTTCTCATTTTTCAACTTTTTCAGGGTTTCTCACCATATTGCAGGTCCTACTGTGTGATTTTCTCATTTTTTGACTTTTTCAGGGTTTCTCACCATATTCCAGGTCCTACTGCATTATTTTCTCATTTTTCGACTTTTTCAGGGTTTCTCACCATATTCCAAGTCGTACAGTGTGATTTTCTCATTTTTTGACTTTTTCAGGGTTTCTCATCATATTCCAAGTCCTACAGTGTGATTTTCTCATTTTTTTGACTTTTTCAGGGTTTCTCATATTATTCCATGTCCTAGAGTGTTATTTTTCTAATTTGTCGACTCTTTCAGAGTTTCTCCACTTATTCCATGTATTACAGTGTGATTTTTCTCAGTTTTGGACTTTTTCAGGGTTTCTCACCTTATTCCAGGACCTACAGTTTGATTTTCTCATTTTTTGACTTTTTCAGGGTTTCTCACCATATTCCAGGTCCTACAGTGTGATTTTCTCATTTTTTTACTTTTTCAGGGTTTCTCATCATATTCCAAGTCCTAGAGTGTGTTTTTCTCTTTTTTTGACTTTTTCAGGGTTTCTCACCATATTCCAGGTCCTACAGTGTGATTTTCTCATTTTAAGACTTTTTCAGGGTTTCTCACCATATTCCAGGTCCTACTGCATGATTTTCTCATTTTTCGACTTTTTCAGGGTTCCTCACCATATTCCAAGTCCTACAGTGTGATTTTCTCATTTTTCGACTTTTTTAGGGTTTCTCATCATATTCCAAGTCCTACAGTGTGATTTTCTCATTTTTTGACTTTTTCAGGGTTTCTCATCTTATTCCATGTCCTAGAGTGTTATTTTTCTAATTTGTTGACTCTTTCAGAGTTTCTCCACTTACTCCATGTATTACAGAGTGATTTTTCTCATTTTTTTTACTTTTTCAGGGTTTCTCACCATATTCCAGGTCCTACAGTGTGATTTTCTCATTTAAAGCCTTTTTCAGTGTTTCTCACCAAATTGCCGCTCCTAATGCGTGATTTTTTTCTTTTTTCGACTTTTTCAGTTTTTCTCACCATATTCCAACCCTACAGCGTGATTTTCTCATTTTTTGACTTTTATGGGTTTCTCATCATATTCCAAGTCCTAAAGTGTGATTTTCTCATTTTTTGACTTTTTCAGTGTTTCTCACCATATTCCAGGTCCTACAGTGTGATTTTCTCATTTTAAGACTTTTTCAGGGTTTCTAACCATATTGGAGGTCAAACAAGTGTGAGTTTCTTATTTTTCGACTTTATCAGGTTTTCTCACCATATTCCAGCTCCTACAGTGTATTTTTCTCATTTTTAGACTTTTTCACGTTTTCTCACAATATTCCTGGTCCTACAGCGTGATTTTCTCATTTTTAGACTTTTTCAGGGTTTCTCACCATATTCCAAGTCGTACAGTGTGATTTTCTCATTTTTTGACTTTTTCAGGGTTTCTCATCATATTCCAAGTCCTACAGTATGATTTTCTCATTTTTTGACTTTTCGGGGTTTCTCATCTTATTCCAAGTCCTAGAGTGTGATTTTTCTAATTTTTTTACTTCTTCAGATTATATCACCATTATCCATGTACTACAGTGTGATTTTTCTCATTTTTCGACTTTTTCAGTGTTTTCTCACCATATTGGTGGTCCTACAAGTGTAATTTTCTTATTTTTCGACTTTTTCGGGGTTTCTCACCATATTCCAGCTCCTACAGTGTATTTCTCTCATTTTTTGACTTTTTCATGATTTCTCATCTTATTCCAAGTCCTACAGTGTGATTTTCTCATTTTTCAAATTTTTCAGGGTTTCTCACCATATTGCAGGTACTACAAGTTTGAATTTCTTATTTTTCGACTGTTTCAGGGTTTCTCACCATATTGCAGGTCCTACTGTGTGATTTTATCATTTTTCGACTTTTTCAGGGTTTTCTCATCATATTCCAATTCCTAGAGTGTGATTTTCTCATTTTTCGACTTTTTCAGGGATTCTCACCATATTGCAGGTCCCTACAAGTGTGAATATCTTATTTCTCGACTTTTGCAGGGTTTCTCACCGATGTTCCATCTACTACAGTGTATTTTTCTCATTTTTTAAAATTTTCACGGTCTCTCATCTTATTCAAAGTCGAACAGTGTGATTTTCTCATTTTTCGACTTTTTCAGGGTTTCTCACCATATTGCAGGTACTACAAGTTTGATTTTCTTATTTTTCAAATGTTTCAGGGTTTCTCACCATATTCCATGTCCTACTGTGTGATTTTCTCACGTTAAGACTTTTTCAGTGTTTCTCACCATATTCTAGGTACTACAGTGTGATTTTCTCATTTTTGACTTTTTCAGGTTTTCTCATCCTATTCCAAGTCCTAGAGTGTGATTTCTCTTTTTCGGACTTTTTCAGGGTTTCTCAAAAAATATTCCAGGTCCTACAGTGTAATTTTCTCATTTTTTTGACTTTTTCAGAGTTTATCACCATATTCCAGGTCCTAATGTGTGATTTTCTCATTTTTAGACATTTTCAGTGTTTCTGATCATATTCCAGGTCCTACAGTATGATTGTTCTCATGTTAAGACTTTTTCAGTGTTTCTCACCATATTCCAGGTCCTACTGCATATTTTGCTCATTTTTTTACTTTTTCAGGGTTTCTCACCATATTCCAAGTCCTATATGGTGATTTTCTCATTTTTTGACTTTTTCAGGGTTTCTCATCTTACTCCAAGTCCTACAGTGTGATTTTCTCATTTTTTGACTTTTATGGGTTTCTCACCATATTGCGGGTCCCTACAAGTGTGAATTTCTTATTGTTGGACTTTTTCAGGGTTTCTCACCATATTCCAGCTCCTACAGTGTATTTTTGTCATTTTTTGTCTTTTTCACGGTTTCTCATCTTATTCCAAGTCCTACAGTGTGATTTTCTCATTTTTCAACTTTTTCAGGGTTTCTCACCATATTGCAGGTCCTACTGTGTGATTTTCTCATTTTTGACTTTTTCAGGGTTTCTCACCATAATTCCAGGTCCTACTGCATTATTTTCTCATTTTTCGACTTTTTCAGGGTTTCTCACCATATTCCAAGTCGTACAGTGTGATTTTCTCATTTTTTGACTTTTTCAGGGTTTCTCATCATATTCCAAGTCCTACAGTGTGATTTTCTCATTTTTTGACTTTTTCAGGGTTTCTCATATTATTCCATGTCCTAGAGTGTTATTTTTCTAATTTGTCGACTCTTTCAGAGTTTCTCCACTTATTCCATGTATTACAGTGTGATTTTTCTCAGTTTTGGACTTTTTCAGGGTTTCTCACCTTATTCCAGGACCTACAGTTTGATTTTCTCATTTTTTGACTTTTTCAGGGTTTCTCACCATATTCCAGGTCCTACAGTGTGATTTTCTCATTTTTTTACTTTTTCAGGGTTTCTCATCATATTCCAAGTCCTAGAGTGTGTTTTTCTCTTTTTTTGACTTTTTCAGGGTTTCTCACCATATTCCAGGTCCTACAGTGTGATTTTCTCATTTAAGACTTTTTCAGGGTTTCTCACCATATTCCAGGTCCTACTGCATGATTTTCTCATTTTTCGACTTTTTCAGGGTTCCTCACCATATTCCAAGTCCTACAGTGTGATTTTCTCATTTTTCGACTTTTTTAGGGTTTCTCATCATATTCCAAGTCCTACAGTGTGATTTTCTCATTTTTTGACTTTTTCAGGGTTTCTCATCTTATTCCATGTCCTAGAGTGTTATTTTTCTAATTTGTTGACTCTTTCAGAGTTTCTCCACTTACTCCATGTATTACAGAGTGATTTTTCTCATTTTTTTTACTTTTTCAGGGTTTCTCACCATATTCCAGGTCCTACAGTGTGATTTTCTCATTTAAGCCTTTTTCAGTGTTTCTCACCAAATTGCCGCTCCTAATGCGTGATTTTTTTCTTTTTTCGACTTTTTCAGTTTTTCTCACCATATTCCAACCCTACAGCGTGATTTTCTCATTTTTTGACTTTTATGGGTTTCTCATCATATTCCAAGTCCTAAAGTGTGATTTTCTCATTTTTTGACTTTTTCAGTGTTTCTCACCATATTCCAGGTCCTACAGTGTGATTTTCTCATTTTAAGACTTTTTCAGGGTTTCTAACCATATTGGAGGTCAAACAAGTGTGAGTTTCTTATTTTTCGACTTTATCAGGTTTTCTCACCATATTCCAGCTCCTACAGTGTATTTTTCTCATTTTTAGACTTTTTCACGTTTTCTCACAATATTCCTGGTCCTACAGCGTGATTTTCTCATTTTTAGACTTTTTCAGGGTTTCTCACCATATTCCAAGTCGTACAGTGTGATTTTCTCATTTTTTGACTTTTTCAGGGTTTCTCATCATATTCCAAGTCCTACAGTATGATTTTCTCATTTTTTGACTTTTCGGGGTTTCTCATCTTATTCCAAGTCCTAGAGTGTGATTTTTCTAATTTTTTTACTTCTTCAGATTATATCACCATTATCCATGTACTACAGTGTGATTTTTCTCATTTTTCGACTTTTTTCAGTGTTTCTCACCATATTGGTGGTCCTACAAGTGTAATTTTCTTATTTTTCGACTTTTTCGGGGGTTTCTCACCATATTCCAGCTCCTACAGTGTATTTCTCTCATTTTTTGACTTTTTCATGATTTCTCATCTTATTCCAAGTCTACAGTGTGATTTTCTCATTTTTCAAATTTTTCAGGGTTTTCTCACCATATTGCAGGTACTACAAGTTTGAATTTCTTATTTTTCGACTGTTTCAGGGTTTCCTCACCATATTGCAGGTCCTACTGTGTGATTTTATCATTTTTCGACTTTTTCAGGGTTTCTCATCATATTCCAATTCCTAGAGTGTGATTTTCTCATTTTCGACTTTTTCAGGGATTCTCACCATATTGCAGGTCCTACAAGTGTGAATATCTTATTTTTCGACTTTTGCAGGGTTTCTCACCATGTTCCATCTACTACAGTGTATTTTTCTCATTTTTAAAATTTTCACGGTCTCTCATCTTATTCAAAGTCGAACAGTGTGATTTTCTCATTTTTCGACTTTTTCAGGGTTTCTCACCATATTGCAGGTAACTACAAGTTTGATTTTCTTATTTTTCAAATGTTTCAGGGTTTCTCACCATATTCCAGGTCCTACTGTGTGATTTTCTCACGTTAAGACTTTTTCAGTGTTTCTCACCATATTCTAGGTATTACAGTATGATTTTCTCATTTTTTGACTTTTTCAGGTTTTTTCATCTTATTCCAAGTCCTAGAGTGTGATTTTCTCCTTTTCGGACTTTTTCAGGGTTTCTCAAAAATATTCCAGGTCCTACAGTGTAATTTTCTCATTTTTGACTTTTTCAGGGTTTCTCATCATATTGTAGGTCCTACAAGTATGAATTTCTTATTTTCAACTTTTTCAGATATTCTCACCATATTCCAGGTCCTAATGTGTGACTTTTTAATTTTTAGACTTTTTCAGTGTTTCTGACCATATTCCAGGTCCTACTGCATGATTTGCTCATTTTTTGACTTTTTCAGGGTTTTCTCACCATATTCCAAGTCCTATAGTGTGATTTTCTCATTTTTTGACTTTTTCAGGGTTTCTCATCTTACTCCAAGTCCTACAGTGTGATTTTCTCATTTTAAGACTTTTTCAGGTTTTCTCACCATATTCCAGGTCCTACTGCATGATTTTCTCATTTTTCGACTTTTTCAGGGTTCCTCACCATATTCCAAGTCCTACAGTGTGATTTTCTCATTTTTCGACTTTTTTAGGGTTTCTCATCATATTCCAAGTCCTACAGTGTGATTTTCTCATTTTTTGACTTTTTCAGGGTTTCTCATGTTATTCCATGTCCTAGAGTGTTTTTTTTCTAATTTGTTGACTCTTTCAGAATTTCTCCACTTATTCCATGTATTACAGTGTGATTTTTCTCATTTTTGACTTTTTCAGGGTTTCTCACCATATTCCAGGACCTACAGTTTGATTTTCTCATTTTTTGACTTTTTCAGGGTTTCTCACCATATTCCAGGTCCTACAGTGTGATTTTCTCATTTTAAGACTTTTTCAGTGTTTCTCACCCAAATTGCCGCTCCTAATGCGTGATTTTTTCTTTTTTCGAGTTTTTCAGTGTTTCTCATCATATTCCAAGTCCTAAAGTGTGATTTTCTCATTTTTCGACTTTTTCAGTGTTTCTCACCATATTCCAGGTCCTACAGTGTGATTTTCTCATTTTTCGACTTTTTCAGGTTTTCTCACCGTATTCCAGCTCCTACAGTGTATTTTTCTCATTTTTAGACTTTTTCACGTTTTCTCACAATATTCCTGGTCCTACTGCGTGATTTTCTCATTTTTCGACTTCTCTCACCCTATTGCAGGTCCTACAAGTGTGAATTTCTTATTTTTTGACTTTTTCAGGGTTTCTCACCATATTCCAGCTCCTTCAGTGTATTTTTTCTCATTTTTTGACTTTTTCAGGGTTTCTCACCATATTGCAGATACGACAAATTTGATTTTCTTATTTTTTCGACTGCTTCAGGGTTTCTCACCATATTCCAGGTCCTACTGTGTGATTTTCTCATTTTTCGACTTTTTCAGTGTTTTCTCAACCATATTCAAGGTACTACAGTGTTATTTTCTCATTTTTGACTTTTTCAGGTTTTCTCATCATATTCCAAGTCCTACAGGGTGACTTTCTCTTTTTTTCGACTTTTAAAGGGTTTCTCAACATATTCCAGGCTCCACCAGTGTAATTTTCTCATTTTTTGACTTTTTCAGGGTTTCTCATCATATTCCAAGTCCTAGAGTGTGATTTTCTCATTTTTCGAGTTTTTCAGTGATTCTCACCATATTGCAGGTCCTACAAGTGTGTATTTCTTATTTTTCGACTTTTGCAGGGTTTCTCACTATGTTCCAACTACTACAGTGTATTTTATTCATTTTTTAAAATTTTCACAGTCTCTCATCTTATTCCATGTCCTATAGTGTGATTTTCTCATATTTCGACTTTTTCAGGGTTTCTCACCATATTGCAGGTACTACAAGTTTGATTTTCTCATTTTTCAAATGTTTCAGGGTTTCTCACCATATTCCAGGTCCTACTGTGTGATTTTCTCACGTTAAGACTTTTTCAGTATTCTCACCATATTCTAGGTACTACAGTGTGATTTATTCATTTTTTACTTTTTCAGGTTTTCTCATCATATTCCAAGTCCTAGAGTGTGATTTTCTCTTTTTTGGACTTTTTCAGGGTTTCTCACCATATTGTAGGTCCTACAAGTGTGAATTTCTTATTTTTCGACTTTTCAGAGTTTCTCACCATATTCTAGGTCCTACTGCGTGATTTTCTCATTTTTCGACTTTTTCAGGGTTTCTCACCATATTCCAGGTACTACTGCGTGATTTTCTCATGTTTTTGACTATTTCAGAGTTTATCACCATATTCCAGGTCCTACTGTGTGATTTTCTCATTTTAATACTTTTTTAGTGTTTCTCACCATATTCCAGGTACTACAGTGTGATTTTCTCATTTTTTTTTTACTTTTTCAGGGTTTCTCATCATATTCCAAGTCCTAGAGTGTGATTTTTGCTTTTTTCGAATTTTCAGGGTTTCTCAACATATTCCAGGTCCTACAGTTTGATTTTCTCATTTTTCGACTTTTTCAGGGTTTCTCACTAGCTTCCAGGTCCTACTGTGTGATTTTCTCATTTTTCGACTTCTTTCAGGGGTTTCTCACCATATACTGGGTCCTACTGCATGATTTTCTCATTTTTTGACTTTTTCAGTGTTTCTCACCATATTCCAAGTCCTACAGTGTGATTTTCTCTTTTTTTAAACTTTTTCAGGGTTCTTACCGTACTCAAGGTTCTACATTGTCATTTTCTCATTTTTCGAATATTTCAGGTTTTCTCAACATATTCCATGTCCTACACTGTCATTTTCTAATTTGCGACTTTTTCAGAGTTTCTCACCATATTCCAGCTCCTACAGTGGGATTTTCTCATTTTTTCGATTTCTTTCATGTTTTCTCATCATATTCCAAGTCCTACAGTGTGATTTTCTCATTTTTTGACTTTTTCAGAATTTCTCACCCTATTGCAGATCCTACAGTGTGATTTTCTCATTTTTCGACTTTTTCAGGGTTTCTCACCATATTGCAGGTACTACAAGTTTGATTTTCTTAGTTTTCGACTGTTTCAGGGTTTCTCACCATATTCCAAGTCCTACTGTGTGATTTTCTCATTTTTAGACTTTTTCAGTGTTTTCTCACAATATTCAAGGTACTACAGTGTGATTTTCACATTTTTTGAGTTTTTCAGGTTTTCTCATCATATTCCAAATCCTACAGTGTGATTTTCTTTTTCCGACTTTTAAAGGGTTTCTTACCATATTCCATGTCCTACTCTGTAATTTTCTCATTTTTCGACTTTTCAGGGTTTCTCACCATATTGGAGGTCCTACAAAGTGTGATTTTCTAATTTTTTAACCTTTTCAGGGTTTCTCTCCATATTCCAGCTCCTACAGTGTATTTTTCTCATTTTATACTTTTTCACGGTTTCTCATCATATTCGTAGTCCTACAGTGTGATTTTCTCATTTTTCGACTTTTTCAGGGTTTCTCACCATATTTCAGGTACTACAAGTTTTATCTTATTTTTAGACTTTTTCAGTGTTTCTCACCATATTCCAGGTACTACAGTGTGATTTTCTCATTTTTGACTTTTTCAGGGTTTCTCATCTTATTCCAAGTCCTAGAGTGTGATTTTCGCATTTTTCGAATTTTTCAGGGATTCTCAGCATATTCCAGTTCCTACAGTTTGATTTCTAATTTTTTCTACTTTTTCAGGGTTTCTTACCTTATCCCAAGTCCTACAGTGTGATTTTCTCATTTTTTCGACTTTTTCAGGGTTTCCTCACCATATTTCAGGTACTACAAGTTTTATCTTATTTTTAGACTTTTTCAGTGTTTCTCACCATATTCCAGGTACTACAGTGTGATTTTCTCATTTTTTGACTTTTTCAGGGTTTCTCATCTTATTCCAAGTCCTAGAGTGTGATTTTCGCATTTTTCGAATTTTTCAGGGATTCTCAGCATATTCCAGTTCCTACAGTTTGATTTTCTAATTTTTCTACTTTTCAGGGTTTCTTACCTTATCCCAAGTCCTACAGTGTGATTTTCTCATTTTAAGACTTTTTCAGGGTTTCTCCTCATATTCCAAGTCCTACAGTGTGATTTTCTCATTTTTTGACTTTTTCTGGGTTTCTAATCATATTCCAAGTCCTAGAGTGTGTTATTTTCATTTTTTGACTTTTTCAGTGTTTCTCACCATATTGCATGTACTACAAGTTTGATTTTCTTATTTTTCGACTGTTTCAGGGTTTCTCGGCATATTCCAGGTCCTACTCTGTGATTTTCTCATTTTATTACCTTTTTAGTGTTTCTCACCATATTCCAGGTACTACAGTGTGATTTTTCTCATTTTTTGAAGTTTTCAGGGTTTCTCATCATATTCCAAGTCCTAGGGTGTGATTTTCGCATTTTTTGAATTTTTCAGGGATTCTCAGTGTATTCCAGTTTTTCAGGGTTTCTCGGCATATTCTGGGTCCTACAGTGTGATTTTCTCATTTTCCCCGTTTTTCAATTTTTTCGCAATCCTGGGTCCTAAGGTGTGATTTTCTCATATTCCAACTTTTTCTGGTTTTCTCGCCATATCCGGGGTCCTTCAGTGGTGATATATTAATTTTTTTACTTTTTTTAGGGTTTCTGGCCATATTCTGCATCCTACAGTGTGAATTTTAAATTTTTCACGTTTTTCAGGGTTTCTCGCCATATTCTTTCTGGGTAAAATAGTGTGAATTTTTAATTTTCCACTTTTTTCATGGTTTCTCGACATACCTCGTCCAAAAGTTTGATTTTTTAATTTTGATGTTTTTCAGGGTTTCTCAGCATATTCTGGGTCCTGCAGTGTGATTTTCTAATTTTCCAAGTTTTTCAAGTTTTTTCGTAATTCTGGTTCCTACAGTGTGATTTTCTCATTTTCCACCTTTTTCAGGTTTTTTTTCGTCATATTTGGGGTCCTTCAGTGTGAGCTTTTAATTTTCTACTTTTTTCAGGGTTTTTCGCCATATTCTGGGTCTTACATTGTGTATTTTTAATTTTCCATGTTTTTCAGGTTTTCTCGGCATATTCTGGTTCCTACCGTGTGATTTTCTCATTTTCGACTTTTTTCATGTTTTTTTTTTTTTTCACAATTCTGGGTCCTGCATTATGATTATTCTCATTTTCCACCCTTTTCAGGTTTTCTCGCTCTATTCGGGTTTCTTCAGTGTGAATTTTTAATTTTCTACTTTTTTCAGGTTTTCTAGCCATATTCTGGGTCCTTCAGTGTGAGTTTTTAATTTTCCTTGTTTTTCAGGTTTTCTCGCCATATTCTGGGTCCTTAAGTGTGAGTTTTTAATTCTCCTTTTTTTCAGGTTTTCTTGCCATATTCCAGGTCCTTCAGTGTGAATTTTTACTTTTCCACGTTTTTTAGTATTTCTTGCCATATTCTTGGTAATAGAGTGTGTTTTTCTCATTTTCCACTTTTTTCAAGGTTCCTTGCCATATTCTGGATCCGACTTGTGAATTTTTTATTTTCAGGTTTTTCAGCATTTCTCGGCATATTCTGGGTCCTGAAGTGTGATTTTCTCATTTTCCACGTTTTCAAGTCTTTTCGTAATTCTGGGTCCTACTGTGTGATTTTCTCATTTTCCACCTTTTTCAGGTTTTCTCGCCATATTTGGGTTCTATCACTGTGAATTTTAAATTTTCTACTTTTTCAGGGTTTCTCGCCATATTCTGGGTCAGATACTGTGAATTTTTAATTTTCACATTGTTCAGGATTTCTCGGCATATTCTCGGTCTTGCAGTGTGATTTTCTCATTTTCCTCGTTTTTCATATTTTTTCATAATTCTGTGTCCTGCAGTGTGATTTACTCAATTTCCACCTATTTCAGGTTTTCTCGCCATATTGGGGGTCCTTCAGTGTAAGTTTGTAATTTTCTGCTTTTTTCAGGGTTTGGCCATATTCTGGGTCCTACAGTGTGATTTTCTCATTTTGACGTTTTTCATGTTTTTTTGCAATTTTGGGTCCTACAGTGTTATTATTCTCATTTTCCACCTTCTTCAGGTTTTCTCGCCATATTCGGCGTCCTTCAGTGTGAATTTTTTATTTTCCACGTTTTTCAGGTTTTTTCGTTATATTCTGGGTCTTACAGTGTAATTTTCTCATTTCCATGTTTTTCAGGTTTTCTTGCCATATTCCAGGTCCTTCAGTGTCAATTTTTAATTTTCCACATTTTTCAGGGTTTTTCGTCATATTCTGGGTCTTACAGTGTGATTTTCTCAGTTCCACGTTTTTCAGGTTTTCTTGCCATATTCCAGGTCCTTCCGTGTGACTTTTTAATTTTTCCTGTTTTACATTATTTCTCGACATATTCTGGGTAATACAGTGTGAATTTTTAATTTTCAAATTTTTTCATGGTTTCTCGCCATATTCTGTGTTCGACAGTGTGAATTTTTAATTTTTATGTTTTTCAGTGTTTCTCGGCATATTCTGAGTACTCCACTGTGATTTTCTCATTTTCCATGTTTTTCAAGTTTTTCATAATTCTGGGTTGTTCAGTGTGATTTTTTCATTTTCCACCATTTTCAGGTTTTCTCGCCATATTTGGGGTCCTTCAGTGTGAGTTTTTAATTTTCTACTTTTTTTCATGGTTTCTCCCCATATTCTGGGTCCTACAGCGTGAATTTTTAATTTTCCATGTTTTTCAGGGATCTCAGCATATTCTGGGTCCTGCAGTGTGATTTTCTTATTTCCAGGTTTTTCAAGTTTTTCGTAATTCTTGGTCCTACAGTGTGATTTTCTCATTTTCCACCTTTTTCAAGTTTTCTCGCCATATTCAGGGTCCTTTAGTGTGAGTTTTTATTTTCTACTTTTTTCAGCTTTTCTGTCATATTCCAGGTCCTACAGTGTGAGTTTTTAATTTTCTACATTTTTCAGGGTTTTCATCATATTTTAGGTCCTTCAGTGTGAGTTTTTAATTTTCCACTTTTTTCATGGTTTCTCGCCATATTCTGGGTCCTACAGCGTGTATGTTTAATTTTGCACGTTTTTTAGGGTTTCTCTGCATATTCTGTGTCCTACATGTGATTTTCTCATTTTCCACCTTTTTCAGGTTTTCTCGCCATATTCCAGGTCCTTCAATGTGAATTTTTAATTTTCCACGTTTTTCAGGGTTTCTCGGCATATTCTGGGTCCTACAGTGATTTTCACATTTTCCCCGTTTTTCAAGTTTTTTCGCAATGCTGGGTCCTACAGTGTGATTTTCTCATTTTCCACCTTTTTCAGCGTTTCTTGCCATATTCTAGGTCCTTCAGTGGGAGTTTTAATTTTCCA